>NC_056681.1:86937806-87050306 GCF_018350215.1 Panthera leo | reverse complement strand
AAGTTCCAGAATCATTGTATTTGTATCTTCACTGAGAATATTCTTTCCTCAGATATCCACATGGCCAGCCCCCTCACTTCCTTTACACCTTTACTGAAAAGTAATTTTTTTAATATAGCCTTCACTGTCAACCCTACTAAGATTGCAATATCCCATATTCAAGCATACATAGATATGTTCAATCCTCCTTCTAGGCTTTATTGTTCTTCTTAGCATGTACCACTTCCTAACATTCTCTATATTTCACTTGCATATGTTAGTTATTCTGTCTCCTTTACTATACTATACTGTAAGCTCCACAAGGATAAGGATTTTTGTCTGTTTTGTTCACTGTTGAGTCCCCAGTGCCTTGAACAGTGCCTGGTGCATAATAGGTGTCAGTAAATATTTGCCGAGCAAATGAAAGAATGTAAGAACTCACACATCTAATCAATCTAATGAATCATCTGGCCTCACTGGTTCTACCTTCTAATAACATTCTTATTCATCCTCTGGTCTCTATCTCACTGCCTCCACACCACTGCAGCGGGCTAGACATGGAGATGCACCACGTAGACCCCTCTTCAAGAAAGGACTTGTCCTGCCAACAGCTCCATATCAGCTGAAGAGAGCCACCATCCTAAGGCAGCCCAAACCCAAAGACTGACCAAGACAGGGGTGTAAATTCCTGGCTTTTCCATGCTAATGAAGGACATCTGTCAAGCCAAATATACTCCAGAGCTTCCAGTGGGGTTGGCCATGGCTTTGTCATGCTGTAGAGGGGAGGAAAACTTCTCCCTTCTTCCCTTCTAGAGTCTTTGGCTGATCTAATAATTAAATTGACATAAGACAGGTTAAGAAGAAAAAAATTGGGGGGCACCTGGGTGGCTCAGTCGGTTGGGCATCCAACTTCAGCTCAGGTCATGGTCTGACAGTTTGTGGGTTCAAGCCCCACATCAGGCTCTGTGCTGACAGCTCGGAGCCTGGAGCCTGCTTCAGATTCTGTCTCCCTCTCTCTCTGCCCCTCCCCTGCTCGTTCTCTGTCTCTCTCTGTCCCAAAAATAAATATACATTTAAAAAAAAACTAAAAAAAAAAAAGAAGAAAAAAATTTAATTTCATATGTACAGGAACCCCAAACATATGAGGCTAAAGACAGTCAGACGCTTGAGACTCATATGCTATCCTGAGCTAAAGAGAAGGGGGTGGGATTTGTGACTTCAGGTGAGACAGATCAGAAGCATTCGGGGTGTTATGGCCATAGTCAGGGAGGGTCTGGGACTTCAAAGGGGAGGAAGGCAATTCACAGGAAAATGGGAAGGGCAAAAGTTTGGTAAACAAATGTTTGCCATACCATGCAGATAAGTCTTTTTGATATAAAAGTTATCTCTGGTATTAGCCCTTTTCCTGGTACAGGCTCTCTATTTAAATTCCTTTAAGTGGTTAAGGGAGAAGTGAAAAAAAAATAACAAACTCTCCCTGAGTCAACTGGGCCTTGATAACCTTCAGCTTACAACATCCACGTGCCACCATGGCATGTTTTGGGTCACATATTTTGCTCCCCCTCACCTGCATTGCAGTTTGTCTTCTCTCTCTGCCCACTCCTGCTTTCTCTACTCTCCTCCTTATGAAAGAATAAATGCCCTGCCCACCAAACTCATCCTAGAGTTTTCTTCTGGGAACCCAAAAGGCAGCAAACAACTACTGTCTCTCACTAGCGTAGCCCATTAACTGCCTCTCTGGTCTCCCCAGTAAGTCTTCCCTTCCAACCAATCCCCCACCCCCACTGCAGCCAAAGAGATCTTTTTTAAACCCAACTCGACCCCATGCTTAAAACCTTCAGCAGTTTCCCATTGCTCTTAGCACACAGAAGCAAAACATAACCCAGAAGGCCAGGCATGGTCGAGCTCCTGCCCACCTCACCTGCCTCAGCCCCTGCCACTGTCCTGGCACTTGGTGCTCCATCCAGATAAGCCACTTTCTGATGTATCATAACCCTTCCCACTTCTGGATTTTACTCATGTGATTACCCCTGCCTAGGCCAAGTGTTCTCAACTCTGGCTTCACGTTAAATCCCCTGCATGCTAAATCTGCCTTTCTTTAAATCTCAATGCTCAGGCCACATCTAAGACCAAGCAGATCAGAATCTCTGAAGAAGCACCCAGGCTTCAGTATTTTTCAAACCTCCCAGATGATTTCACAAAGCAGCCAAGATTAAGAACCACTGGCATAGAACCCTGCTACTCAAAATGAGGTTCCCAGGCCAATAGCTTTGTCATGTGGGAGCTTTTTAGAAATGCAGAAATGTGGGCCCCATTCCAAAACCAAGATGTCTAAAAGACTGGGTGCACAGTAAAGTCAAGTGCTGGCCTAGAGCACAACCTCCCACCCTCACCTCACTTCACCTACTGACTCACACTCACCCTCTCAGTCTTACTTTCCCAGTGAAGCCTTCTCTCACTTTCCCATCCTGACACAGTCGAGTCCCTGGGTGCTTTCCTGGCGCCCTGTGCTGCTTCATGGCTTTTATCACCACTGAGCTGCAGTCATTATGTAATGATTCTATGGATGTCTGGGTCCCCTGGTAGAAGGTGAGTTCCATTAAAGCAGGAATCAGTTCCACTTTGTCCATTATTATGCCGCCAGCACCAAGAAAGGTGCCCGACACATAGTAAGTCTTCAGTAAACATTTGTTAAATCTTTAAGTAGCTTCCAAGTCAGCTGGAGATCTCCCAAGTATTGCCCACTGATGGAGGAGGAGGTGAAGAAGTGGCAGGGGTGAAAGCTTATTTGCTATGAAGAGAGGTGTTCTGAGGCTATGTGAGAAACTGCTTGGCAGCCCCTGGAGGCTGCGAATCTCACTGATAAATAGGTTGGTGCCAGACCTGAAGGACACAGGAGGTGTGAGGGATATAACGTATCATCTGGATGAGGCAGAATAGAAGTGGGTAAAGGAGGAAAGAGATGAAATCTAGAATAGTAGAGGATCAAGAGTGTTCACAGACCAAGAGAAGATGAAGCACAGACAAGTACTAGTAGATGTTAGACATACTGGACACTCCATCTTAGTATATTCATTAATCTCAGAATTTTATTCTCTCTCTCTCTCTCTCTCTCTCTCTCTCTCTCTCTCTCACACACACACACACACACACACACACACACACGCCCTTTTGCACTGATAGAGTTCAGCATCCTCATCGCTCTCAGAATAGAAAGCTCTTGTTTTAGCAAAACCTGAGTCAAGCTGCAGAAATGTACCATCCTGAACCAGTGAAGACCCTGTGTTATAGTGGAGAAGTAGAACGTGACGTGCCACTTATCTCAGGCATGGATGGAAAACAGAGCTCCTGAGCATAGAGTTCCCAGCTCCTTGGATGTCAGCAAAGTGGTGGGTACAGGGAATGAGCCAAAGGGGTCTCTCAAGCCTCTGGTAAGAGTAGGCTATCAGTGGTGGCCTCGAGATGGTGGTAATGGGCCTCCAAATGAGCTTCCCTTCTCCAATAAGGATTATTAGTTTGGAAAAACTGAAGGGTTGGAAGCAGTCGGCTATATCAAGCAGGGCTTCTGAAAACCATGTCCACTGATCAGTTCATCCCACGCAAACTTCTAGACAAGAGGCTGGAATCCCACAGCATAGTAGCCACTAACCTCATCTTTACCCTCCCAATCACCCTCAGGTTAAAGATTCACTCATGATTTATTCACTTATTTAGCAAATATTTGCTCAGTGTCTGTTATGTACACTGTGCTAACTCTGGGGACACAGTAGTGAAATTAAAGATCCTCCCCACTGTCTCAGAACTCAGAGAAAAGGGAGATGGTTTTCAGACATTATTGAGAAGAGCCATCAACCATATCATCACATATAGACATATAATTTTGGTTTGTTTTTATTTACATAGCTGTGATCATACCATATGTACAAATATATTATTATACTTACTATTATTATACCTTATAATATGCATGTCCTTTGTTATTTTGAATTTTTATGAACATCACTTTTACGACACATAATTTGCCACACAGTGGACTTTTTATTTGGTCATCCTCTGAGTACAAGACATTCTGTCAATTTCAACTTATAATATTATATATAATATTTATAAAATATCTTTTGAGGCACCTGGGTGGCTCAGTCAGTTAAGCGACCGATTCGTGATTTCAGCTCAAGTCATTATTTCACCATGGTGAGATCGAGCCCCATGTGGGGCTCTGTGCTGGGTGTGGAGCCTGCTCAAGATTCTCTCTGTCCCTCCACCCTTCTCCCCTGTTTGCACTCTCTCTCTCCCTCTCTCTCTCTCTCTCTCTGTCTCTCTCTGTCTCTCTCTCTCTGATTGATAAATAAATAAACAAACAAACAAACAAACAAATAAATAAATATCTTTGTGCATAAAACTTCACTTAGATTTCCAGATTCAGGTTTGGGGTCAAAGGAGGAGAAAGAAAAAAAGTAACACTTGGGGAAGCTCATGGTAGTCTTTTTTTTAAACATTTTTTAAATTTAAATTCTAGTTAATTAACATACAGGGCAATATTGGTTTCAGAAGTAGAATTCAGTGATCCATCACAATTACATATAACACCCAGTGCTCACCATAACAAGTGCCCTCCTTAATACCTATCACCCATCTAGCCCATCCCCCACCTCCCTCCTTCTATGAAAGTTCACGGTATTCTTAAATCTGCTGACATACTTTAGGACACAGCACAATTCCTCAAATTTTAGAAGACCACACCTTTGTAGGAGGCACATTTCATTCCCCAACCTGCCCCTGGAGTTTCTGGAGGAATTGCCTCACCCACAGACAGTGGAAGGGGCAGATCCCCCCTCTGCCTCAAGCAGACAAGTTGATTGGATCAGGTTTGAACACATGACTCAAAATCAGCCAGTCCATTGGCTGGCTAGAAACCAAACATATTTTTATCCTCATAAATACTAAACTAGGAGACCCAGACATCATAGAAAATCAATGGTAGGTATTTATGGAAAAAAGACATTAAATTAAAGTTAAGATGGCCAGTCTAGACCAGATACGAGATATATGAGCAGAAGCACTTGGTCGGAACGAAAAGGGAGAAAAGAGGGAGATGAGCCTAGAAGAGCAGAGAGGATGAAGGAGAGAGAGTGACCTTTGTTTCTGCCAGCATTCCAGTTCTTATCCCAGCCCGGCTCTATTTTCCACCTTATGTTCTGGGAGATACCCCTGATCTCCCCCTCCACCCCCAAATAAATCCCACTTATCACTTGATCTAGCTTGAGTAGGTTTCTGTTCTTTTCAACCAAAAGATCATTGATTAAACAAACAACGTCAGTATTTCTTGCAGTCAGAGAGTATCAGAACTGGAAAGAGTCATACACAATAAACAAAGCCCTCCTCTACTCAGCAGTAGTCATGAGGACTGTGGGACTGACCCAGTCCCCAGATCCAAGAGCAGTCTGTAAGCCAGTCAGGCGAATCCCACTTACCTTCCCCGCAGTGGTAGATTCTCATATCTCCTAACAGTGATAGGCTCAGAAATGGGCATGTCACTTAAGATGGTCCAATGAAAGCAAATAGTCCTCCTCTATTTGCTTGGGCCTGCTTTAACAACAAGAAGAGGGAGGAAGAGTAAGAGAAGAAGAGAACACCCTTCAATATTAAGAAAGTAGCACATGTTTCCTGAGGAAAAAATTAAGTTCAGGAAAGGATGAAGAAATAAATAAAAATAGCCTCACTGGTAATCGGGAAAAGGCCAAAGAAAACCAATGAGACATCACTTTTCATTCATCAGACCCGCAATTTTTTCCTTATGATCAAGTGTTAATAAAGTAGTGGAAAGCGGATACTTTAATACTGTAATGGGAATATCAATTATTACAGCCTGAATGGAGGGCAAGTTTCAAGTACCTAATGAAATTTAAGATCTTAGGACTCAGTGTTCTATATATCTGCCTAGAGGAGACTATTGTTCCTGTGCCCAAGGAGTTGTGTTTAAGGATGTTGACTAAAGCATTGTTTGCAATAGTGGAAAATTAGAAAAAAACCTACATATCCATGAAGAAGGGACTAGCTACATCAATATAATAAAGCCATACTATTGACTAGCATGCTGTAATTAAGAGTGAAGCAGATCAATGTGTCATAATAACCAAGACATGTTGTTGAGTGAAAAATACAAGTTGAGGAAAGAAATGTGCAGTCCAATGTCATTCATGTTTTTACATAAGCCACCAACACAAAACAACCTGATTCTCATCTGTGTGTTCCTATATGTGTATGAATGCACAAAAAAAGCCCTAAAAGGAGCAATGGCCAAAAGGGACTTTGTTACTCTTACCATAAAGTAGTAATTTTGTTCAAGAATGCAATAACATGTTAACTGTGTGATTTTACATTAATAAAATTAAGGTTTTAAAAATCTGTGTGCATATACATATACACAAAAGAAAACCTGGAAAACACACAATGAACAAAGAAGCAAATAAAATAATCTCTAATCCCACTGTAACTGCTAACCCTCCGGAGCCCTTTTGGAAAGCGTCAGGGATCTGCTCAGTCCACTCAAAGCATGCCCAGCAGGCCATCAGCTGCCCTTCTGCCCACAAGGGAGCCTGGCACCATTCAATCCAGACTTCCTAATCCAAATAACACCCTAGACTCTGCAAAGGTCACAGTGCCCACCCACCATTTGTAATTCAAATACACAGCACAAAATAAAATTCTGAATTTTCTCATGACTACTTCAGTGCTTTTTTTTTTTTAAGCAGTGAATATCAAAATGTCTCCAAACCAATGCTCTCCCCTCCCTTTCTTTGTTTGGGTATGTGTTTTGTGTCCCTGCTTCTTGGTGCCCTGAACCCACTCACAGTGGGCCTGTTGACTAATCCCACACTGCTCCTCTCCCCACCCCCAAGAAGGCTGTGTTTGCAAAGACACACCCAGGTTGCCTGCCCCCACCCCACCCCACATCTATCCCTCCTGTTTCAGTCTTGCCATTGTGTCCCAGGCAAGTTGCAGAACAATGAATTCTTAGCAGATGATGATGTTGCCCTGTCTCCACGTTCTGAGCCAACCCCAGTTATGCCTGGCATCTGGAAGTCAGCATTTTGTAGGCTTCTGTGACATTTGAGAGTTCACATCCCACTTCTTCCAGCATTTGGAGAAGAGAAGGAAGGACAGAGGGCTGCTCTTGTCACCACCAATGAGCTCATCCTTCTCGGAGAAGCAATTAGAAAGCTGAATTTCACCCTATGAATCAGGAAGCTTGAACTCAGGAAAAAGCACACATTCCCCAGCTGCCTGACCCACCCGGCTGACCTTTCTATAAAAAGGAGAACTAGACTGAGGCCTCCTCCCTAGAATGAGATAAGTGACTAAACAAGGAAAGACAGTTTTGACAGAAACAAACCCTTCATGCCATCCACCTGAATCCTTTGATTTCTGTGTTCCTTCCAACCTCATTCTTTGGGTTGTGGCTCAAGTCACATATCTCTAGGAATGTTCCAAACTTCAATGCTGGGGGCAATCTAACACTGCAGGGTTTCAGTTTCTCAACCTGCAAACTCTGTGATCCTAGGGCAAAATGTCCCTAAGCATTACCATCTCAAAAGCATGGCTATACAACTACTGCTAGATAAATGGCCCAAGGGGTCTGACTTGACCCCTCATCCATATTCACTCCAGACTGAAGCCATTGAGTTGCCATCCATAGTCTTACAGGATAGTGGCCTGGTTGTCCTACCACAGGCTCCTCAGAACGGAAAAGTCTCCATGTTGTTAGCCATCTGGTCTTTCAAACTCAGCTAACCATGACAAGCCTTCAGGGCAACTATCCTCCCATCCTTTAACAGGGCGAGACTGCTCCTGTTTTCTTACTAAATTATTGCTTTACATTTACTCAAGCATATCTCTGACTTTGCTTTTACTTTCCTCGGTGGGAATTTTGAAGACTTTGGCACCAGGTCTACAGGTTCTTCTCTCCCGGTTGGCCAGCAGCCATGGCCCTCCCCCTCTCTGCAAGGTGTCTGATTCATCCTTTGAGGCTTCATGAGACAGTTGTGAAGATTTTGCACTGATTCAGGTTCTGAGTTTGATTCAGGCTTAGAGTTTGCACCCCTGAGTGCAATAGCCTCTTTGCAGCTTTATAACAAATGGTCTGTGTTATTGTAAAGCACGGCATTGGCACACATTAATTCTAAATGATCCTCTGGCTCTTCTGTGGACTGGTGGTCGTTGTTCCATATATCCTCTTTTATGGTACTAAAATCACTAGTGTTTGATAATATTAGAATATTCAAAAATCACAAGGAACAAAAAGAAAGTTCTTGGGTTCTTGCTCTGTAATTGACTCTATTGATTTAAAGCTTGTGGAAGGAAAGGCAACACTATGAAGACAATAAAAAGGTCAGTGGTTGCCAGGGATGAAGAAGGGGGGAAGAGATGAATAAGCAGCACACAGAGAATTTTAAGGGCATTGAAAATACTCTGGATGATAATATAATGATAGGTATATATCATTATACATGTGTCCAAACCCATAGAATGTACAACACCATGAGTGAACCTTAATTCACTTGGGTGATTATGATGTGTCAAGGTGGACTTACCCTTGGTAAAAAATGTACTACTCAGATTAGTGATGTTGATAACAGGCAAGACTATCCCTGAGTAAAGACAGGAACATATGGGAAATCTCTACATTCCTCTCAATCCTATTGTAAACTTAAAACCACTCTAGAAATACTTGGGTGGCTCAGTCGGTTAAGCCACCAACTTCAGCTCCGATCATGATCTCACAGCTTGTGAGTTTGAGCCCCACATCGGGCTCTGTGCTGATAGCTCAGAGCCTAGAACCTGCTTCGGATTCTGTGTCTCCCTCTCTCTCTGCCCCTCCCCCATTCACACTCTGTCTCTCTCTCAAAAATAAATAAACATCAAAAAAATTTTTTAACTCTAAAAAAATTAAGGCTTAAAAAGAAAAAAGAAAGAAGAAAAAAAAACTCTGGAAGAGATGTCTGCTGTCCATCTTGGCTTAGCTAAAGAGCTTCCAGGAGGCTGCTCAGAGGTATAAATTCCAAACTTCTAGGAACCTGACCTCAGAGGCATTCTCCTTCATTCTCCATAAGGTCTTCATTTTGCTTCTTTTAATCTCCCTTTACTCTTCTTTGATTACCTTCACCCCTTTTTCTTCACTGGGACCCACTTTTCTCCTTTCTTTCTCTTTTCATTTTTCTGCCCTTATTTGTCATGAACATTTTTGTCCTCAAAGAGGCTTAAATTATGTCCCAGCCTATATACTAGATTAGGATGGACCCTAAATCCAATGACTAATGTCCTTATGAGAAGAGGAGAGAACACACAGAGACACAGAAGAGAAGGGCATGTGAAGATGGAGGCACACCCAATGAAGACTGGAGTGATGCAGCCATGAGCCAAGGATACCAAGGATGGTCAGCAGCTACCAGAAGTAGGAGAGAGATATATAACAGATTTTTCCTCAGGGTTTCCAGAAGGAACCAACCCTGTCATCACCTTGATTTCTGACTTCTGGCTTCTCTAGAAAAGAATAAATTTCTGGGGCACCTGGGTGGCTCAGTTGGTTGAGTGCCCAACTCTTGATTTCAGCTCAAGTCATGATCGCACAGTGGTGAGATAAAGCCCTGTGTGGGGGTCAGGCACTGGGTGAGGAACCTGCTTAAGATTCTCCCTCTCTCTCTGCCCCTCCTCAACTCGTGTGCATGCACACATGCACGCTCACTCTCTCTCAAAAAAAAAAAGAAAAAGAAAAAGAGAAAGAATAAATTTCCATTGTTTTAAGCCAAAAAAAAAATCAAATAAAGTCAACAGTGATTGATTAGGGTAATGGTTGCTCAACTTCGTGAATATACTAAAAAACATTGAAATGTATACTTCAAATGGATGAGTTATATAGTATGTGAACTATATCTCAATAAAGCTGCTATTGTTTTAGCTATTATTTTTTTTAGTTTATTGATTTATTTTGAGAGAGACAGAAACAGTGCAAGTGAGGGAGGGGCAGAGAGAGAGAGAGACAAAGAATCCCAAGCAGGCTCCTCACTATCAGCATGGAGCCTGACATGGGGCTCAACCTCACAAAATCATGAGATCATGACCTAAGCCTAAACCAAGAGACGCTTAATGGATTGAGACAACCTGGTGCCCCATAGCTATTTTTTTAATGTGTCCTGACCCACCAGTAGCCTCCTTTTCTCCCACTTTCAGGACCAGTTTCAGAGGCTTCTGTATACATTCCTCATAGAGGTGTTTGCTCCACTCATGCTACTTGGGCTTCTACATCAATCCCAGTCCTAGGGCCTTCCCACCACATCCACTACCCCACCTACCCCAGCCAGGCAGAAAGAGAGAGAGAGAGAAGCAGAGACAGAGGAGGAGGAAGAAGAGGAGGAGGAAGAGGAGGAGGAGGCAGTGGATGGGGAAGAAACTGTTCAAAGAGAAAATACAGAAAATAATATAGCACATACCTACTGAGGAACATTTAGGTTGTTCCCACTTTTCCCCTCTACAAAGAAGCACAATGGCCACTCTTGTGCACTAATGTGAGAGTGTCTCTAGGGCATAGACTAGAGTGAAAATGTTGGGTTATAAGGTATACATTCAACTCCCCTAGACACTGATAAGTTATTCTTCAAAACAGTTGAAATAACTTACATTCCTACCAGCAATATGTAAGAATTCCCATTTACCCATATCCTCACCAGCCCTTAGTAGAGCAGACTTTTTTTTTCTCAGCATGATGATTATAAAATATTATTTTAGGGGGGCCTGGCTGCCTCGGGTAGAAAATGTGACTCTTGAGCTCAGGTTTGTGAGTTCAAGCTCCATGTTGGACATGGAGCCTACTTAAAAAAAAATTTTTTTTTAGGGGCACCTGGGTAGCTCAGTAGGTTAAGCATCCAACTTTGGCCCAGGTCGTGATCTCATGGTCCATGGGTTCGAGACCCACATCAGGCTCTGTGCTGATAGCTCAGAGCCTGGAGCCTGCTTCAGATTCTGTATCTCCCTCTCTCTCGGCCCCTCCCCTGCTTCCCCACTTGTTCTCTCTCTCTTTCTCTCTCTCTCAAAAATAAATAAATGTTAAAAAAATTTTCAAGGGTATAAAAATTTTTTTAATAAAATAAAATGTTATCTTATTCTAGTGGCTATTTCTATGATTACCAGTGGAGTTAAGCATCTGTTAAAAAGATTATGGATATTCAGGTTCTTTCTCTATGAATCACCCATTTATATCCACTGCCAATTTTCTGCTGCATTATCTGTCTTTTACTTACTCATTTACAAATCTCTATATATCCTGGTTACTTATTATGTGTCATTATATGCATTGCTGACATCTTCACTCAGTCTATAGCTTGTCTTTTAACTTTGGTTATGTTTCAGTATTTGCCAGGTTTTAATTTTAATATTATCAAATTGGTTCATGGGAGTTTTGGGATTTATTTGAGAAATCTATCTCTATTCTACAAAAGTATTCTTCTGTGTTTCTTTTTAAAGTTTTACACATTTCTTTTACATTGGTCTTTATATGGGATTTACCTTGTATGTGCTATGAGGAAGGGATTTAATTTTATTTTTCTCAACGGAGAACCATTATAGAGAGAATCTGAGCATATTTATTGAATAGTCCATTATTCCCTATAATTCATAATACTTCACCATTAAATTCAAGTTCCCATATATAGATGGAGACCTCAGAAACTCATCCTTCTCCAAAACTTGCAATTTTAATTTCTATAGATTTATGATAAGTCTTAGTAACTTAGGGCCAATATTCCCACCATATTTTTCTTCAAAATTCTTAGTTTGTCTTGATTCTTTAACTCTTTAATATTAATTTTGTTGAATTTCATGAAAATCCTACTCAAAGATCGACTTGAATTACATTAAATTTGTAATTTATTATTTGGAAGAAAATTCTTCTCATTCATGAATGTAGTGTATCTCTCTGTGTTGGTCTAGTTTCCCTCAAAAAACAGAAAAACAGGGTGTGTGTGTGTGTGTGTGTGTGTGTGTGTATACAGAGATTACTTTTAAGTAATTAGCTCATACAATTGTAGGGTCTGGCAAGCCCAAAATCTGCAGGGCAGGCCAGCTGGAAATGCCAGCAGGAGTTGATGTCTTAAGTCCTAAGGCAGCCTGACGACAGAATTCCTTCCTCCACTGGGACCTCAATCTCTCCTCTTTTTTTTTTTGTTTTTTTGTTTTTTTGTGTTTTTTTTTGTTTTTTTGTTTTTTATTTGAGAGAGAGAGAGAGCATGAGAGAACAGGGGAGAGGGGCAGAGGAGAGAGATAGAGAGAAAGAATCTTAAGCAGGCTCCATGCTCAGCACGGAGCCCAACGCAGAGCTTGATCCCATGGCCCTGGGATCATAACCTGAGCCAAAATCAAGTCAGATGCTCAACTGACTGAGCCACACAGGTGCCCCTCTTTTTTTTTTCCCAAGTAAGCTCTACGCCCAATATAGTGCTTGAACTCATGATCCTGAAATCAAGAGTCGCATGCTTTACCAACTGAACCAGCCAGGCACCCCCTCAGTCCCTTCTCTTAAGGTCTTCAACTGATTAGATGAGGCCCACCCATATTATGGAAAGTAATGTGCTTTACTCAAAGTCTACTGACTTAAATGTTAATCTCATCTAAAAAACACCTTCACAGTAACATCTAGACTGCTGTTTGACCAGTTAGGTACCATAGTCTAACCAAATTGACACAGAAAATTAACCTTTATACTTTCTGTATTTTTAGGTCTTCTTTTATGCTCTCCATAAAGGTTTTGCATATCTGTTTATTAGATCTATTCCTGGACTTAAAGTTTTTGTTACTGTTGGAAATAGCATAAATATTTTTGAACATTGAATTGAAGCATAGTGTTCATATGATAAAGAGCACAAACCATAAATGTACAACTTGTTGAATTTTCACAAACTTAATACATATATAAAACTAGCAAACAGAAAACACAGAACTTTATCAGCATCCTAGAAGCCTACTCTCTCCCAGGAGCTATCCACCCCCTTCCCAAGAGGGACCACTGTTCTGACTTCTTTCTTTTTATTCAAGTATAATTAACATAGTATTAGTTTCAGATGTACTATATGATTCAACATTTCTACACATTAGTGAGTGCTCATCACAACAAATGTACTTTTAATCCCCATCACCTATTTCACTCATCCCCCTACCCTCCTCCCCTCTGGCAACCACCAGTTTGTCTCTATATTTAAGAGCCTGTTTTCTTGTTTGTCCCTTTTTCATTTTGTTCTTCTTCTTCTTTTTAATGTAGTAAGCTCTATGCCCACCATGGGGCTTGTACTCATCACCCTGAGATCAAGAGTTGCATGCTCTACCAATTGAGCAAGCCAGGTCCCCCTGTTTTTTTTTTTAATGTTTATTTATTTTTGAGAGAGAGAGAGAGAGCAAGCAGGAGAGGGGCAGAGAGAGAGGGAGACACAGAATCTGAAGCAGGCTCCAAACTCTGAGCTGTCAGCACAGAACCCAACATGGTACTCAAACTCACAAACCATGAGATCATGATCTGAGCTGAAGTCAGATGCTTAACCAACTGAGCCACCCAGGGGCTCCCCTGTTTTGTTTTTTAAATTCCACACATGAGTAAAATCATATGGTATTTGTCTTTCTTTGACTTATTTCACTTAACATTATACCTTCTAGATCTTTCCATGTTGTTGCAAATGGCAAAATTTATTTTCCGATGGCCGAGTTTTATATGTATAAATATCACATCTTCTTTATCCATTCATCTATCAAGAGTCCACTGTCCTGACTTCTTTTTATTTTTATTTTTTTTTAATGTTTACTTATATATTTTTGGGAGAGAGAGAGAGAGCACAAGTGGGGGAAGGGGCAGAGAGAGAGCGGGACACTGAATCTGAAGCAGACTCCAGGCTCTGAGCTGTCAGCACAGAACCCGACACAGGGCTCGAACCCATGAACTGTGAGATCATGACCTGAGCTGGAGTTGGACACTTAAACCAACAGAGCCACCCAGGCGCCCCCCCACTCTCCTGACTTCTAACACCATAATTAGTTTTACCTGGGTTGGGGCTTTGTCTGAATCATATAAAGTATGCTATTTTTAATAACTGATATCTTTATCTTAACATTATATCCTATTGTGACTCTTGTTCTAAAGGGGTTTGGACCCTCAGAACAGACTGGAACACCTATTCATCACCTTTTGATTCCAGAACATATGCCTGGGCTTTTTGAGGAAGACCCTCCAATGACAGGATTTTAGGTCTTTTGGATGGGAGGAATACAGGGCAACGTGAGTAATAAGGGAGGGGGGGCGCTGCATAATTGCTTACAAAACCTCATTCTCCCACTCTCATGTTTCTAGGGCCCCCAGGGAAGGTCAGGGAAGGAATTCTTGGAGAACTCAGCAACATCTGAGGGACCCTCTAGGACTCCTAAAGCTGAGCAAGACATTTATAAAACTAGGACTAAGGCACAAAGGACTCAAAGGAAGAGTCTGAACTTAAAAGTGGGGGTATACCCAGCAGTATAATTGAGGAGAGTGTAATAAAGAGATGAGTACCAATGATGTGAACAAAGGTAGGAGTACTGACAACACTGACTCCATCTTTGAGCTTCCACTGTTCATGTCCGCATAATGACCTCCCTCAGGGCTCCGTGTTCTAGGTCCCCTGCAGGTTAAGTATGCCCTGCCCAGAACATGAATGTCTTGTTTCCATCTTCCCTAAAGTGACACACAGAAGGCTTCACTTTAGATAACCAGTAGAGATGGGGCGTCTGGGTTGCTCAGTCAGTTAAGCATCTGACACTTGGTTTTGGCTCAGATCACAATCTCACAGTGAGTTCGAGCCCCACATTGGGCTCTGTGCTGACAGCACAGAGCATGCTTGGGATTCTCTCTCTCTCTCTCTCTCTCTCTCTCTCTCTCTCTGCCCCTCCCCTGCTCACTCTCTCTCAAAAATAAATAGACATTAAGAAAAATACTTTGCATAGCCAGTAGAGATGACTGGTACACAGAAGGTCCCACTTTAGATAACTACCCTGTGACCTCACTACCATGCCCCTTGCTCTATAAAAGCTGAGGATTAAGATCTGGACTTGGTGGAGAATAGCTGTGTACCATCTGGATTTCCCATCCAATTCCCCTGTCAATAAGCTACCCTGAATAAAATTCTGTAAATCGTATAGGAGGGCTTGCTTGTTTTGCTTTTCAGTCTTAAAGGGCCTTCTCAGTCTGGATGATACTTGATACGGACCTTCCTGCACCTTCAGACAAGATTAAAGGAAAGCAACAATCTTGTGCTTCACCCTGTGACTAGCAATTATGGGGATCTGTTGTTGTCTCTAGACCTAGAGGAGAACAGGAGGGATGGTTGCTAGAATCAGAGAGATCCACAGCTATGGGAGAGAACTATCCAATGGGATCCCCAGCCTTCAGTAGAGAGAAGCAGCCATTGCCAACCCATGGCCCAGCCAGTCCCATTAAGCATTTAGCACCCTGCTCCTTTTTTTTTTCTTTTTTTTTTATTTGGGGCACAGCACAAGTGGGGGAGGGGCATAAAGAGGGGGTCAGAGGATCTGAAGCACGCTCCATGCTATCTCACAAACCTCGAGATCATGACCTGGCCAAAGTCAGACACTCAACTGACTGACCCACCCAGGTGCCCCTAGCACCCTGCTTCTTAAAGCAGAGGCCCATTGATTGAAATAAACAAAGTAAAAATCGCAAAGGGCCCTCTACGTCTTTTTTTTCTTAAGTTTATTTATTTATTTTTGAGAGAGACAGATTGACCGTGAGCAGGGAAGGGGCAGAGAGAGAGGGAGAGAGAGAGAATCCCAAGCAGGCTCCACACTATTAGCATGGAGCCCAACTCAGGGCTCAAACCCATGAAACTGTGAGATCGTGACCTGAGCTAAAACCAAGAGTCAGATGCTTAACTCACTGAGCTACCCAAGTGCCCAAGGGCCCTCTACTTCTTGACCCCATCCCTTGGTCCTAAGATTGGTTGAGTTCTTCTTACAGCCAAGGCAATCTGCAGGCTTATGTTCATTGGCCCACAGAGCTGTTTCAGTCATTTGTCCTGAGCAAGGCAAGGAAGAGCTAGGTTGGGTCCGACCTTGGTGTTCCTGGATCAGATGAAAGAGGCCATCAAAATCTCCCCACCTGTCCTCACTCAAGCAGTTCTTGACTGATGAGCGATGCAAGTAAGGTGAGCACAGAGGGGTGCATACGGTGATCAGGGTAAACGCAGGAGCAACAAGGAAACACAGAACCAAACCATCTGGACGGCCATCCAGCCTCTAGGCAGTGCAGGTGACACACTGGTGGGAAGTGTTAAGGAAGCCCTCCCTTTGGATATGACATACTGTGGGCTGCCTCGCCTGGGTCTCCTCCCGGGCCTGCCTTTCAGCTGGGCGCTAAGACCCCTCCTGGACACTGCAGTCCCCTTTTCACCCAGCAGCAAGCCCTCTCCCTACAGCTGCAGCCACATTGGCCTCTGGTTCTCCTCCCAGCTTTCCCGAATTGAAGTGATGGAGTAAGACACCATCTCCCTGACTCCCTTTTTGTATCACTCCCCAGAGATGAAATACCCGGGAATCTTGATTTTAAGAATTTAACTGCTAATCATTATAGGATAAGAGGGAATACAAAAAATGATAAAAATGGGTATATGTTAAAAATATTCCAGAGTTAAACCACGTTCTTGAAGTCCTGGGGTTGAGACAGGAATTCTGACGATCTCCAAGATGGAAATAATAATAACAATATAGCAGATATGGGTGTTTAGGATTAGCAGGTACTTTGCATTCCATAAGTGCACAGAGTCAGTAGAATTAATCCTTTTTGGCAGATGAAAAAACAGAGGTTCAGTGTTATGTTCCTTGTTTAAGAGTACAAAGCTAGTTGGGGCACCTGGCTGGCTCAGGCAGAGGAGTATGCAACTCTTGATCTCAGGGTTGTAAGTTTGAGCCCCACATGGGATATAGAGATTACTTGAATAGATAAAACTTTAAAGGAAAGGGCGTACAAAGCTAGTAAGAACCGAGCACAAGGGCCACACTGTTTGCACTGCACTGCCCTGCCTTGGTGGACTTCACCTTCCACATTTACACATTTACTCCTGAAAAGGCAGATTTCACTATTTGCTCCTCTTCCCTTTAACTAGACCCTGAGCAAATGTCATCAGAACCCTTTCCTTCACACTGGTTCCTCTTCCTGGACTCAAAACAGAAACATGGTGGCTCTGTCTTGTCTCAAATAGGCAATTTGCCTTGCCAAGGGTCCCTGAGCTAAGTGATACCCCTTCTGTGAGCTCCTGGATGGACCTGGAATAAGCACATCCCTCTTTGCCTCACAGCCATATTCTTTCCATGTATAGGTGAAGCAAGGAGCTCACCAAAGAAGAGGATAAAGCCTGCAAAAGGAATGATGGTCTATTTCACATATTATTGGAAGGATAGAGTAATTTCTGTGAAAACTCTTAACGCAGAATAGGTCCTAATTATGTGTGAGTTGAAACCAAACAGGCTTTTTGCTCATCTCTGACTGAAAACTCCCCCAAGCCACCATCTACCCCTTCCTCACTGCTCACTCTGGAAACAGAGGCTGTTTGAACCAGCTCAGCTAACCACCCCTTATCCCTCAACCTTGACCTCTTTCCTGTTTTATCAGTTTCTCCTTGTCTCTCTTGCTCTTTCTCTCAGAAGCAAGGGCCACCTTACTCTTCCAAGGCTAACCCTCCATCTGGACCTTGACTCCATCCCCTCTGGGCCAGATGTATCAATTACTCCTTTTTAGGCTGATTTCTCCTCACCTGTTTCCTTTCCCCACCTATGTACAAACTTAGTCTTGCCCAAGATTAGAAAGAAAGAAAGAAAAAGAGAGGAGAGAAGGACAGAAAGGGAAGAAGGAAGGAAGGAAGGAAGGAAGGAAGGAAGGAAGGAAGGAAGAACATCTTGACTCTGTCTCCCTCTCAAGTTTCTCCCCTTTACTCCTCCCTCCCATTACCACTGAATTCCTTATAACATCCTGCTCACTCCATTTCCTGCCAATGTCATCAGAAAAGTCACCGACAATTGCCATGTTGCCAAATCTGATGGCCTTTTGATTTTGCTGCCACACTAGACCCATAGTGCCACTCCTTCTTCCTGGCAAGTCTGCCCCAGCCCCTGTCACCATTCATTCCATTCTCCTCCTGCCCCTCTGACCGTCTCTCATCTTCTGAGTCTCCTTTGCTGCTTCCTCTTCTCTTTAAATGCTAAATTTGCTTAGTTTCCTCTCCTTGGGCCCTTTCTCTTCACACTTTATATGCTGTCCTGGGACAAGCTTACAATATTCTTCATTATTCCTCCAAATCATCATGTCTAGTCCCTGAGTACTAGAGGCATGGAGCCAGCCATGCTTTATTGAGAATAGTGGGTTCCATGAGGGTTCTAGGGGTGGCACTATCATACCCATAGCTTGGGCTTATGCCTGGTGATGTGCAAGCACTTTATACTTAGCTGGCAAAGCAGACCATGCACAAGGCCTTCTGCTAGGCACTGGGGTAAATGCGCACAGACCTGAAACCTTGCACGCAGGTCACCAGCTCTCCTCCTCCTTCTTTGCTGGGTTCCTTTACCCTGGGGTATCCACAAGGCCATACACGCCCATCCTGGCCATCACATGTTCTATGCAACAGAAAGAATGATCAGTTCAAAAAGGATAAGCTGCTCCACTTTTGCCAACACTCAAATTCCTTTTTCTCTCTTCCCAACATCCCACCTATCTTCCAAAGTGAAACAGATCGAACGTCACATGACAACAGTGCCCTCTAGAGGAATGCTTTTCAAATTGCAATGGTGCCCTCTATCTGGTATTGGCAGCACCAGTACCTTCCATCACACTGGCTCTTCTTCCAACGTGACTTCGTCACTGCACCCATCAACAGGTGGAGTTCATGTTCTTTCATCGGCAGTTGGGGTGGGCTTGTGATTATGGAGGAAGTGACGTTATGTGACTAAGCTATCTTCTCCCTGGCTCTCAGCCTTGGAGCCCTGAGCTACCTGTAATGTAATCAGTTCAACTGCCCTGAAGCTGCCACGCTGGGAGGAAGCCCACACTAGCCCATGGGGAGACTACATGAGAAAGAGTCCAGCCCTACCCTCTCCCCGTCCAGTCACTAACTGACTACAACCACTTAGAGACCTAAGTCAGAACAGCCCTGCCAAGCCCTTCTCAAACTCCTGTACCACAGAAAACATGAGAGGTAATAAAACCATTGGTGCTGTTTTAAAACACTAACTTTTGGGGTAACTTGTTATGCAGCAATAGATCATGACCCAATAGTGGGTCATGAATTCAATTTGGTGTGTCATGACCGGTATGTCTAAAAACTAAGTAGAAGTGGGGCGCCTGGGTGGCGCAGTCGGTTAAGCGTCCGACTTCAGCCAGGTCACGATCTCGCGGTCCCTGAGTTCGAGCCCCGCGTCGGGCTCTGGGCTGATGGCTCAGAGCCTGGAGCCTGTTTCCGATTCTGTGTCTCCCTCTCTCTCTGCCCCTTCCCCCGTTCATGCTCTGTCTCTCTCTGTCCCAAAAATAAATAAACGTTGGGAAAAAAAAATTTAAAAACTAAGTAGAAGAGAACAGAACAGAAAATATAATAATAAAGGTCTAAGTATTGAGAAATTTTTTTTCAATAACTGTGTGTGTTTGTATATGTTATACTGGGTCAATAAATAAAACGTATTTGTTCCCATGAGTCATATAAAATGCTTCAAGTCTTGAAAATCCAGACTATTAGTGCAATCCCAGAGGTTACAAAGACCAAAGCCTAATGAAGCTGATGTGATTGCAGTCAAGAGCATGAGAGTTCTACAATCTTATGAGCACGTTACAGGTGGGTCCATTTAGCTTTACCACCCAGACTGGAAAGAGGTGATTCCCAAGAAAAGGGTGTTTTAGGTGGTTCTCACATGTTTTTTCTAGAATACTTAGTACCTTGATTCTCTCAGTAAATATTCTATTATATTAACAGGATATCTGAAACAGTATGATGACAGTTTCTCCACGAAACTCCTGTATCAGATTCACTTGAGGGCTTGTAAAAATTCAGGTCCCTAGGCCTCTGTTGCAACAGACAGGATCAGAGGTTTGAGGCCCAAGACTGCACCTCAACCCAGCTCTGCAGAGAATCATCTGCATACGAAAGTTTGAGATGTACTAAGTCACAGGGAGGATTGTCAGCGACATATTTGAAATTCAAATTCCCTAGCAAATGAATTCCCGTACCACGCAAAGGCCTTTAAGCTAATCAGAGTACTGAGAGGTCTCACTGTACCATGGAAGTAACTGGAAATGGCCCTGGTTATCAAGAAACCTCATCTAAAATTCCTTTCAAGGGAGGGCCAAGCCTGGAACATCTTCATCTTTTAAAGAAGAGATTGTATGGGGAAGGGAGGGCGGGAGGAAGTGGAATAAAATACTATTTTTACTGCCCCTGAATTTAAAAATTCTAAAAAGAGTGTCTCTGTGTGTCTGTCTAGGTGTGTTCTGTAACATATATTACAATATATATACAACATATATTACAATATATATTACATGCATTGCTATTACATGTTATGTATATTACAAAACACACTCAAACACACCCAGATATATTATAATAAATACTCTTTTCTGTACATTATGATGTTTTGACATCTTTCAAAAATCTTCCCTGCCGAGGAGAGACTGCCTTTCCCTGTGGCCCAGCCAGGAGCATACACTTGATATGGAAACTGAGCAATCAGAGCCAGGCCTTACCTCTTCTGTCTGGCTGGAAGCAATACTCCTGTTCCTTAATCATTCCAGAACCAGGTACAAAAAAATTGTCCTCCCACCCCAAGTAAGAGCAGATTTGGATTGATAAACTTTGCAAGGGTCGCTGTGCTTCAGCTCGAGAAGAGTAGGTCTTACAAGTTTTATCAGACTGTCCAGCGTGCGCCAGCATCTAGGGACCACCCCCTATAGCTTAGAGCGACTGAAACTATTCAAAGTAGCCAAAACTGTTCACCCTGCTCTGCCTTACCTTTCCCAAGGAAACCCCAATAAAGGCCCTGGGCTAAGTGCTTCCCTTGCTCCGGTCTCCTGACCACATCGATGTCTTTCCCATGAGACCCGGTAGGGTGTGCCGTGCTTCCTGTCTCTAGGACCTGTGAGTATAATCAGCTGTTTTCCCGAGACTTTCCTGTGTCCCTTATGGCTGCACCTGATGGACTGTAGTCTCATAAAAGAATACAGTTCTGAGGCACCTGGGTGGCTCAGTCGATTAAGCATCCGACTTCAGCTCAGGTCATTATCTCACTGCTTGTGAGTTCGAGCTGAGCCCTACGTCAGGCTCTGTGATGACAGCTCGGAGCCTGAAGCCTACTTCAGATTCTGTCTCCGTCTCTCTACCCCTCCCCTGTTCTCTAGCTCTCTCTCTCTCTCTCTCTCTCTCTCAAATATAAAAAGTCAAAAAACCAAAACCAAAAAAAAATTTTTTAAAAGGAATACAAAACAGTGTTTGCATGGGTCTCTGTGCCTATGCCTGAGTGTGTCCACACACACACACACACACACACACGCTTTACTTCATCTGATCTCAAGGTTCCCACTGGAGGGGAACCTATACCTTTTTTTCTTCTTTCATTCCCAGAGTTCCATCCCTACTAATATAGATTCACTGGCCTGAAAGAAAATTTAGAGATCCTCCAACCCCGTGCTTCCTTAAGAACTTTAACAATAAAATGCTTTTTTTTAAATCATCATCCATTGACAGGGGCTCCTGGGTGGCTCAGTTGGCTGAGTGCCTGACTTCAGCTCAGGTCATGATCTCACAGTTCGTGGGTTCAAGCCCCGCATCGGGTTCCGTGCCGACAGCTCAGAGCCTGGAGCCTTCAGGCTTCGTATTCCCTATCTCCCTCTCTCTCTGCCCCTTCCCTGCTCACACTCTATCTCTCTCTTAAAAAAATAAATAAACATTAAAAAAAATTTTTTTAAAGAACATGATGAAAGCTCATTTTTAAAAAATTAAAAATAAATAGGGGCACCTGGGTGGCTCAGTCGGTTGAGCGTCCGACTTCGGCTCAGGTCATGATCTCACGGTCCATGAGTTCGAGCCCTGCGTCGGGCTCTGTGCTGACTGCTCGGAGCCTGGAGCCTGTTTCAGATTCTGTGTCTCCCTCTCTCTCTGACCCTCCCCCGTTCATGCTCTATCTTTCTCTGTCTCAAAAATAAATAAAAAATAAAATAAATAAATAAATAAATAAATAAAATAAAAATAAATAAATAAAAATAAATAAATAAATAAGAAAATGTAAAAAAAATTAAAAATAAATCAATAAATCAATAAATCATCCATTGACAGAATGTGAGCAGGATCACTTGACTTCAACTAAGCAGCCAAAATGGTCCCACAGGGAAGTTAAGTGCTATACAAAACGATTCAAAGTGAATTTATATGCTGTTTTATCTTATAATAGAGTAAAAATGTTAAATTATTTTTATTGCATGAAGAACAAAAAGCACAAACTCTGACCAAACTGTGTAACAATTACAGGAGGCCTGACAGGGCAGCGATCATCCAGAAGATGGCAGACCTCCACCCCCACCAGTGTTGGTCATCACTGCCTGTCCCTGCAGCATACCCCCCACCTCTGGGTCCCAGGCCTGGGTCACCACCCTTCAAAGATAGCCTATTACAGAATCATACCCACCATGTGTGTGTGTGTTTCTATCCTATTGCATGTTTTTAAATACATGTTTTAATGTTTGTGTATTTATTTGTTTATTTTACTTTTTTTAATGTTTATCCATTTTTGAGAGACAGAGCATAAGCAGGGGAGGGGCAGAGAGAGAGGGAGACACAGAATCCGAAGCAGGCCCCAGGCTGCTTCAGTCAGCACAGAGCCTGATGCGGGGCTCAAACTTACCAACTGTGAAATCATGACCTGAGCTGAAGTCGGACGCTTAACTGACTGAGCCACCCAGGCGCCCCTGTTTTTAAATACATTTTTTTTTTAAATACCTGCATTGTTTTGACAGTTTGGCTTTCATTGATTTTAGGAATTGGGGAATCATCTCACAGAAGAGAAATTTATTAACACTGATTTAACCTTATTTTTGGTTGGGAAAACTGAGTCCAAGAAGAGGAAATGATCTCCTCAAGGTGGTAGATTATTCTTGGTTTCAGACTCTTAAGAGGAAAAAAGATTTAGAGAAGATTCGCAGGCATGCTAAGGACATCTCCTGATCTCCATCCTGAGGGGAGTCTGGGGCCCCCGAAGGACTGGTGGGCTGCTGGCAGTCGTGGGGAGAATCAGAAGAACTGGAGCTATTTTTTTTTTATTTTTTTTTAACATTTACTTATTTTTGAGACAGAGAGAGACAGAGCATGAACGGGGGAGGGGCAGAGAGAGAGAGAGAAGGAGACACAGAATCCGAAACAGGCTCCAGGCTCTGAGCTGTCAGCACAGAGCCCGACGCGGGACTCAAACTCACGGGCTGTGACATCATGACCTGAGCCGAAGTCGGCTGCTTAACCGACTGAGCCACCCAGGCGCCCCATTGCTGGAATTTTCAAGATGTTGAGTAGTTAAAACAGAGATTTGGTCCTTGGGCCTTATTTGGATATTTTATTATTTTCTTAATATGTATAACCATCTAGAGAGTTTATAAATAAGTCTAAAATGGATGAGTCTAATTTGCCTGTGTGTCCTTAGTCCCAGCAAGACTCTACTCCCACACTCTGTTGACAATGCTGGCAGAAGCCACGATGACATTAGATCCATTCAGCTCCGCTGTGACAGTGGCATCATTATACAGACCTCACGGGATAAACAACTGGCTCTAAGCTGCCCTGATTTCCCTTGAGTTCACAGGAGAAAACTGATGGAGAAAAAAAAAAAAAAAAAATCTGCCACCTGGTTACAACTTTTCGTGTAGTGACACCTGCTGCCAGGACCTGGAGACGCAACGTGAAAACCTTGGTGCCTATTTTGGGAGAGGCTCTGGACCTTCTGTTCTTGTTCCAAAGGTCTTGCCCAAGCCCTCACTCACCCACAGCAAAGCCCATGGATTGGAAGCAGGTGTTTATGCAGATTCCAGTTGTGGATGAGGAGGTGACACTACAGAAGAGCCTATGAAGCAAGGGATGGCTGGAGAGGCTTCAAAGTGGGCACAAGCACTCGAAGGAACCTCCTGGCACAGGAAGTGGTCTCAGAGCAATCTCAAACAGTTATGTTGAAACTTGAAGAATGTGTAGCCTTCTTTTGAGGAGGAAACTTCCAGGCATGAGATTGTTTTTGCAGACTTGTCCACTGACCTACCCAAGGTTATAGTTAGAGAAAATACTTCAATATTTAAGTTAAAAAAAAAACATTTTGGAGTATGATTTAGTGCCAATGTGATGGTAAACAGATACAAACATCGGTCCTGAAATCATATGGGAGAATCTATACACGATTTGGTCATCCAGATAGTCTAAGACATGCTTGTACTTTTTTAAAGATTATCAGCAAAATATAAATCAATATTAAAATTTTGTACAGAATGAACAAACTCTAAGAATACTCTGAGGCCCCCAGTGGTTCATGGAGAAATATTGGGTAGACCCAGTTTGGACTTGGATGGATGGCTGTGATCAAGAGAATCAAGGTGGGCGTGCAAGGCTCAGAGGGCAGTTGGGCTCTGGTTAAAAAAATTGTCCCTCCACCCCAAGTAAGAGCAGATTTGGACCGATCAACAATGCAGATGTCCCTGGGCCTCACCTCTGGATGACTGAACCTTGAAAGTTTTACCAGACCGCCCAACCTGCTCCATCAGTCATAAGGGGGTCGCCTAGAGTCAAGAGGAAGTTACTGGAAAATGCGGAGGGGGTCAAGGGGCAGAAGAACAGCTACCCATCTTTAAGTGGACTCAAGACGACTGGGGTCAAGGCTGAGCTTGTCCTAAATAAGGGACAAATGGGATGGGTCCCTGGGGTCAGAGACACAAGCTGAAGCAAGACCCCAAAAAGTCACCATCCAAGTCACAGCACAGAGGCAGAAGGTTGGAGACATAGTGATAATTGGACTAGCCTTTCCATTGATACAGCAACCACTGATTGACCAAACACTGGTTAGTGCAATATAATCAGAGACTTCCTCCTCCAAACTCATTTAAATGTAGGCTATAGAAAAGGGAAAGATTCCAAAATCTTACATAATGTGGAATCCAACATCAAGAAAAGTACAAGGCAAAAAAACTACAGACCATTCTCCTTTCTTTCTTTTTCTTTTTTAAAATTTAGATATCATTGACATAGAACATTATATTAGTTTCATTTGTACAACATAATGATTCGATATCTGAGGTTTTTTAATGTTTGTATATTTTACAAAATGATCACCCCACAGTAAGTCAAGTTAACATTCATCACCATACATTGTCACAAAATTGTTTTTCTCGTGACGATAACTTTTAAGATCTACCCAGCAACTTTCAAATATGCAATACAGTACTATCAGCTATAGTCATCATGCCATATATTACGTCTCCATGAGGCCACTCATTTACAAACAATAGTTTTTAATCCTAAATAAAACATCAGCAAATTGAAGCCAGCAGTATTAAAAAGAATTACATACCACAACCAAGAGTGATTTAGCTGAAGAAGGTAAAGACAATTCTACATTATAAATATTAGTAACACAATTTATTACATTAATAGGTTGAGGGGAAAAAAGCCATGTGATCATCTTAATAAATGCAGAAAAATAATTTTGTAAAATTCAGTACCCATTCTTGGGAATGGATCTTGCTTATCCTGTCAAACTAGGCAGAAAGCCAAGAGAAATTGGCCTGGGTATGGGTGTGGGGCCATGAGCTAGCAGAGGACAGGGAAGGGTTGGTAGCCTGCAACCTCTCAGGCTGTGACCTGCTTGAGGAAAAGGTCTGCACCAGGGGTGGAAGCTCCACATCTGACATCTCTGGACCTCAGCCCTCAGCCCAGGGAGTTTTCCAGTCAGGGCTCTCTTTTTTCTTACCACATTAAAATTTTTTTTAATGTTTATTTATTTTTGAGAGAGAGACAGAGCAAGAGCAGGGGAGGATTAGAGAGAGACAGAGACACAGAATCTGAAGCAGGCGCCGGGTTCCAAGCCCGACACAGGGCTGGAACTCACAAACCGTGAGATCGTGACCTGAGCCAAAGTCGAATGCTTAACCAACTGAGCCACCCAGGCGCCCCTTTCTTACCACATTTACGAAAGCAGTACATGATCCTTAAAGAAAACTTCACAAAATACTGAAAAGTAGAAAGACGAACACAATTATAACTATTTCCACCTTCAAAACAACTTTGCAAATGTGTCAATGTATCTTAAACTGTTACAAAATTTGCAAGTTTGTGGAAGTGTCTTTATTAACATAGTTACAGTGATCGGATCAAATATGCTTGGTGGTCCCAAAGTCATACAATGAGGACAGGCACTGTTGCATTTAGAATAAATTCAAAGCTCCTTTACACATCCTGCAGGCTGACGTGGGATGGCCCTGCCTGCCTCTCCCACTCCTTCCTCATCCCCTGACCCTGCTAATAAGATTCAGTCTCTTTCCTGCTTCTCTGCTTCAGCTGCAAGATAAACAGTCCTCTCTGCTCCCACTCAGCCTGACCCCAAAGCAGCCACCTGAACCTGGCCCCAGAAGTGCCTGAAGAGTTCATCCTGCCCCTAGAAGCAGGCGTATCCAGTGACATCAAGCTTAAACTATAAGTTTCTACAGGCACCTCTGGGCTGGGGGAGCAGGCAGCAACCTAATACCGGTGCCTGGACAACAGGGTGCCGAGGAGAGAGAGCTCCGCTCTGAGCCTTGTCAACCAAATGCTGGAGGCCAAGGCAGGGCCTGCCCCCAGGGCCCAAGCTGCAGCCTCTTGGAACATAGATGCCTTGCTTGAGATGTTCTCTAGCTGCCTAGCTGAGCACTCAAACCTTCTTAGGCACTTCTGAATCTTCATAAGCAGAAGTCCACTATCGTGGGTAAGGCAAAGTATAATCTATTCTCATTATTCACATAGTTGTATAAATTTGCCATGAGCACTGAATTAGCGAATACTGAACTGCTCCAAGGGAAAGTACAGGGAAACAGGGAGATACAGGGTTCCTGCAAACCTGTGGTCACATTTTTATCAACTGATTAACACACAACCTTTTGTGCATAAATGAACTATTTACTACCCAATAGGTGCCAGGGCCAATCACGTGGTTATTTCATTTACTCCTCAGAACAGCCCAGAAAGGGCACCGTTTTTGGAGAAATGAAACAAGTAACCCAAGGTCTTTGAACATGCTCTTTGGGACCAAAGTGGTTATTAGGCAAATACCAAGTATTCAGTAAATGTCACTTCTCTCTTCAGAAAGTCAATGGTCACTAAGGAACAAAAAATACAATGCAGGACCCACCCTCATTGAGAGGCTTAGGCTCCAATCACAGATCTCTCCTTAAGAGGAAAAGCAACTCCAGAGGCGCCTGGGTGGCTCAGTTGGTTAAGTGTCATGATCTCAGCTCAGGTCATGATCTTGTGGTTCATGGGTTTGAGCCATGCATCAAGCTCTGCACTGGTGGTGCAGAACCTGCTTGGGATTCTCTCTCTCTCTCTCTCTGCCCCTTCCCCACTTGTGCTTTCTCTCTCTCTCAAAATAAATAAACTTAAAAAAAGAGGAAAAGTGACTCCAATGTCCATCCTTAAACTTTTCTTTTTTTTTAATGTTTATTGGCTTTTGAGAGAGAGAGAGACAGAGCTCAAGAGGGGAATGGCCAGACAGAGAGGGAGACACAGAATTCGAAGCAGGCTCCAGGCTCTGAGATGTCATCACAGAGCCCGACGCGGGGCTCAAACTCACGAACCGTGAGATCATGACCTGAGCCGAAATCGGACGCTTAACCAACTGAGCCACCCAGGTGCCCCAATCCTTAAACTTCTTTTCCACTTCATTGTTGTGCTCAAAAGAATCAAGTGAAAAGTGAACCAAAAGTATCCCTGGTAACAAAGTAACAATTATAGAACACTATACACTCTAGACAGTACATGTGTGTGTATATTTGCATGTGAGTTTATGTGCATGTGTGCACACATATATATGGAGAGATTAACAGCAGATCCTCATGATTAACTACTATAAACATGTTACCAGGATACTTCTATCAGAAATACTTTGTGTACTCTAGCAATCCCATTAAACCTGCCACACACCAGTTTACCTGCTTTCCTAAACTTACAGACAGAAAGATAATTGTTAAGCCTTAGAGAGCTTTACATGGGCAGGAGAGCAGAAGTGAGTTAGGAGAGTGTTTTCTTCAAGTTGAAGTTGCTGAGAAGAAAACGAAAAAAAAAAATCCCATGGTAGCAATCAGATTGTTGGTACCAAAGATGAGTGACCCAGGGCGGGTCCCCAGCAAGCAGGTACTAAACTAGGATGGGCCACGCCCTCGAGAATCAGAATAGCATTCTATGATCAGAGGAGGCAGGAATGCATCTGCTCAGGAAGTGGGGCAAGGCAAGGCTGTTATTAAGGCAATCTGGGCACAGCGGTGATTATAGGCGGGCCAACCTGTCAGAATGAAAAGAGAAATGCATAGCACCAGCTCCTGCCATGTAGCGAGCTTTTGCATGCTGACTTGTGTCCAAATAATATTATCTGGGCAGTTACATGGCCTTAAGTCTTTGTGGGGAAAGCACCTAATAGTAAAAATAATATTTTTTTAAATGTTTATTCATTTTTTGAGAGACAGAGAAAGACCCAGCATGAGTGGGGGAGGGGCAGAGAGCGAGGAAGACAGAATCCCAAGCAGGCTCCAGGCTCTGAGTTGTCAGCACAGAGCCTGATGCAGGACTCAAACTCACAAACCCGGACATCATAACCTGAGCCAAAGTCAGATGCTTAACCGACTGACCCAGCCAGGCGTCCCTAAAGTACTTACCATTTGAAAACAAGATATCATAGTACTGGATATATATTTTATTACTCCAGTGTTTAAGAAAAATATATCCACATAGGGAAAAAGACTGGAAAGTAATCAATCAAGACCATGTGGGGGAGGGTGTGGCCCTTAGAGATGATGGAGCAACAGAACTGAACTGAAGTCATGGAGCTGCCATATGAGGCCTAGCCTGCTTACCTTCAGCTGATCTATGTTTATCATGTTTAATCCAAAAACTTTAAGAAAAATGCCAACAATGGCATTTAAAATAGTGAGGTAGTATTTATGGACTTAAAGTTTTTAGTTTATTATTGCTTTTGTCTGGTTTCCAAATATTTTTCATTAATTACTTCCATAATGAAATAAATGTATTCATTCAGGGGCGCCTGGGTGGTGCAGTCGGTTGAGCGTCCGACTTCAGCCAGGTCACGATCTCGCGGTCCGTGAGTTCGAGCCCCGCATCAGGCTCTGGGCTGATGGCTCGGAGCCTGGAGCCTGTTTCCGATTCTGTGTCTCCCTCTCTCTCTGCCCCTCCCCCATTCATGCTCTGTCTCTCTCTGTCCCAAAAATAAATTAAAAAAAAAAAAAAAAAAAAAAAACGTTGAAAGAAATAAATGTATTCATTCATTAGACAAACCTTTACAAAGGGGTTAGTATGCACCAGATACTAAGCAAAGATCTTTATAAAGATAAACATGGTCCCTGTCCTCCTAGAGGTCTTAATCTAGCAAAAGAAATGAACACAGGGGGGCGCCTGGGTGGCTCAGTTGGTTAAGCGGCCGACTTCGGCTCAGGTCATGATCTCGTGGCCCGTGAGCTGAAGCCCCGCGTCGGGCTCTGTGCTGACAGCTCAGAGCCTGGAGCCTGTTTCGGATTCTGTGTGTCTCTCTCTCTGACCCTCCCCTGTTCATGCTTTGTCTCTCTCTGTCTCAAAAATAAATAAATGTTTAAAAAAATTTTTTGTAAGAAATGAACACAGGACAAGTGAGCAGTAGTCACGGACAAGTACAGGATGCTAAGAGAATGCATGACAGAGGAGCATATGGTGTGGGGAAGGATGCAGTTAGACAAGTCTTTCTGATGCCATAAAGCAAGTTTCAACAAATTTCAAAAGATGGAAAATATACAGAGCATGTTTGCTAACCACAATACAGTCACCTCTCCAAATGATAGGAAAAAGTTACCTTAAAAATAGCTGGGTGGCTCCGTTAGAGGAGCATGTAATTTGACCTCCAGATCATGAGTTCAGGCACCATGTGGGGTGGAGAGATTACTTAAATAAATAAAGTTTAAAAATAAATTTTTACCAAAAAATCCATATGCTTGGAAATTAAGAGATACATTTCTAAATAATCCCCAAATCAAAGAAGAATTCAAAGTAGAAATTAGAAAATGTTTGAACAAAAAAAGTAGGGGTCAGTGGTTGCCTGGGTGGGTCAGTCAGTTGAGCAGCCAGGTCTTGATTTCAGCTCAGGTCATGATCCCAGGATGGTGGGATCCAGTCCTGCCTCAATCTGTGCTGACCATGGAGCCTGCTTGGGATTCTCACTCTCTCTCTCTCTCTTTTTCTCTCTCTCTGCCCCTCTTCCCTGTTCACATGCTCTCTCTCTCAAAAAAAAAAAAAAATGGGGGGAGGGTAGGAATATTTTTTAAAATGCTTGAACAAAAATACCATATATCAAACTTGGAGTGGGGCACCTGGGTGGCTCAGTCGGTTGGGTGTCCGACTTCAGCTCAGGTCACGATCTCGCGGTTTGTGAGTTCGAGCCCCGCGTCGGGCTCTGTGCTGACAGCTCAGAGCCTGGAGCCTGTTTCGGATTCTGTATCTCCCTCTCTCTGACCTTCCCCCATTCATGCTCTGTCTCTCTCTGTCTCAAAAATGAATAAACGTTAAAAAATTTTTTAAAAAAGCAGTATAAGAAGTACACATGTACAGCTGACACCTGAACAACATGGGTTTGAACTGCATCAGTCCACTTATAGAGGGATTTTTTTCAGTAAATACAGTACTATAAATGTATTTTCACTTCCTTATGATTTTCCTAACAACACTGTCTTTTCTCTAGCTTACTTTACTATAATATAGCATAGAATACATTTAATATTCAAAATATGTGTTAATTGACTGTTTATGTTATCAGTAAGGCTTCTGGTCAACAGTAGGCTATTTATTAGTTTTAAAGTCAAAAGTTATATGGGCATGGGGGGGGGGGGGGCGGGTGGTCAGGATCCCTAATGCCACATTAATCCCACATTGTCCAAAGGTCAACTGTGTGTGTGTGTGTGTGTGTGTGTGTGTGTGTGTATGAAATTCCAGAAAGATAAAATTCATCTGTACTAACAGAACCCAGATCAGTGTTTGCCTGGGGTCAGGGTGGTGGTTAGGAGGAGAAAGGGTGGAGACTGACTAGACCGTGCAAGGTTTGTTAAAATTCCTCAAACTGTTCATCTAAAATTTGCGCTTTGATCTGGATGTTAATTATATTAAATATTTTTTAAGACTCCGAAGGAAGACAGGGAAAGAGGGAGGAGGGGGGAGGGGAAGGAGACAGGGAGCCCCAGCGTTCCCACGAACCCGCTAGGGATCAGGCTCAGCACCGCACAAGAGGCGCGGGGTCGCAAGCCGAGGTCGGTCGAGGTCGGTCGAGGTCGCACTGGGATTGCAGGCGGGTGGCGTGCAGTTCCTCTTCTCCGACGCCAGGCGGCGGCGTGGGCCGGGAAGAGCGACAGTGACCCTGGAAGAGGCGGCGAGGAGGCGGGTCTGAGCGCCGGAGTCCATGTGGGTGTAGCGCGGGGTCGCCATGGCGGAGCTGCAGCAGCTGCGGGTGCAGGAGGCAGTGGACTCCATGGTGAAGAGTCTGGAGAGAGAGAACATCCGGAAGATGCAGGTAGCGGGCGGGGGCCATGGCGGAGAGTTCCAGCGGTTCGCAGTTCCCTTCCCGCAGCCGTGACGCGCTGCTGCCCGCCTTCCCGCAGACTCGAGTCGGGGTGTCCCTGGGGTCGCCGCGGCGTCCTCAGAAGCACCTCTTAGTCTCAGAACTCCTGGAGCTTCCGCCGAGAGTTTGAAATCTGTGATCCCTCACCACGCGCAAGGCCGTTCCCCCCCTCCCTCCCCTCCCCCGCCCCAGGCCAGCTCGAGGGAGCTGGTGTTAGACCCGGACCAGGGTTAGAAAGTTCCCTGGGTGAAGCGTTCTGCCTACCCCGCTTGTCTGTCTTGAACGGCCCCTTCCTCAGGTGACGAGGCCGAGACCCAGAAAGGGCACGGCCAAGGTGAAACACCGGAAAGGCAGAAGCGCTTGGCCTCCTCCGTGGCCGGGTGATACCTGCTTCTGTGTCGCTCCACACAGCTCTGGTTTATATGCATTTCTGCTTTGATCCCCTAAATGTATGTGGCTGTTAGTCCTGCCTCCCTTACTGAATTGTGGGTTTCTCTTGTAGTGCTCTGGAGTCATTGATTAATGGATCAGTGGCCCCCTTGTGGAATGTAGATTTCTAGGTTACTGACCTCTGAACCCTGTGATATAGGTACCGGGTTTTCAGAACTTGGCTTCAACTTGACCAACCGCCACCTTCTTCGTCCACCTAGCCATCTGTGCAACAAGTGCCAATGAGCTAGAAGCAAGAAGACCACGAAACACTCTGCTAGGCTTCGAGGATAATTTTCCCATTTGTGGTTTTAGGTTGTTGATGTCTGTTAGAAGGAGAGGTGCAAATGTAGGCGCTCCTCTGTTGCACTCCATGGTTATCTCTGCCCCAGAGGCTTTCCTACCTAACTTCACTCTGCCCACCCTCCCCAGGGCCTCATGTTCCGGTGCAGTGCCAACTGTTGTGAAGACAGCCAGGCGTCCATGCAGCAGGTGCACCAGTGCATTGAACGCTGCCATGCACCTCTGGCCCAAGCCCAGGCCCTGGTGACCACTGAGCTGGAGAAGTTCCAGGTGAGGAAAGCCCAAACAGAAGACTCCGGTCCTTGATATTGCTCTTTTGCAGGAGATGATAAGTGTTTGGTTTTAATGTCTTGATTCTTTTAACATTTGAACAGTCCTATGGCCAGCCAGTCTTCACAGGGTTTGAAATTTGTGAAAAACTCCTGGAGGTTGAGTGCTATAAGTATTTCCCATAGAAACAGTGTTGTAAAAGGGAGTTCATGATCAAAAGCCTTTTTCCCCCATAGACAAAAAATATAATACATATAGTGTATAGTATAAAGCTTTCTAAAACATGTATTAATTCATTCTTAAAATAGTACAATCCCCAGGAAAGTGAAGTAGGCTAGTCTTAAAGAGGTGCAGATTAGGGGCGCCTGGGTGGCTCAGTCGGTTAAGCGTCCGACTTCAGCTCAGGTCACGATCTCACGGTCCGTGAGTTCGAGCCCCGCGTCGGGCTCTGGGCTGATGGCTCAGAGCCTGGAGCCTGCTTCCGATTCTGTGTCTCCCTCTCTCTCTGCCCTTCCCCCATTCATGCTCTGTCTCTCTCTGTCTCAAAAATAAATAAACGTCAAAAAAAAAAAAAAAAAAAAAAAGAGGTGCAGATTAGAGCAATATCCTGCCATCATTTTGTGGATTTGCCCACCCAGAACCCCCCCCCCCCCGTTTGCTATACCCAAAGGGCAGCTCCTGTGTCACTAAAGAGCAGTCATTTATATGAAGCATTAGTATTGCTGACTCATTGATGCCCTTCTCACAAGCCCTTCTGAGGTCGCTAAGAGCAAAAGGTATCCACTGTATCTGTCTCTGGAGAAAAGGGTAGCCACAACTTCATTTTATTCCCTTCCTATGACTATACTTTCCTGCAGGTTGGAAAAGCAGAGCCCCCTTCTGAACCAGTTTTTCATAGCCTGAGATTCTGTCTGCATGGGAAAAATTGTATCTAGTATACAATTTTTACATTCTGCTATACAGAATTCTTAAAATGACTGACACTGTGAGGAATAACTTAGTCCAAGGTCCCGAACTACAGCTAATTTTGTAGATAGGCTCTTTGAAATTTTGATTCTTGAATTGCTGTGTAACTTTCTCCTTCTGTTAGTCCTCTACAATTAGATTTACTCTCAGATTTACTAATTAGATTAGATTTACTCTTCTACTCTGCCAGAACTGCTCTGGCCACTCCCCTCTATGGAGCTAAATCCAGTAGTCCTTTCTCATCCCTCATCTTACTCAACCTGTCTGCATCACTGACACAGTGATCACTCCCCTCCTCCTTGAAATAGTTTGTTCAGTTGGGCACCAAGACACCTCTGTCTGGTTTTCCACCTGTCTCCCTGCCCATCCTTTCTTGGCCTCCTTTCCTGCCTTTCCCCTCTCCAGCATGTGAGCATGAGAGTGCCTAGGGCTGTCCTTGGACCTTTTCTCTTTTGGATCTAGTTCTCTAGTCTCATAGCTATAAATATCTGCTATAAATATCATATATAGCCTGACAATTCCTACATTCATTCATATCTCTAGACCAACTTCACTCCTGATCTCCAGATTCATATATCCAACCTCCACTTATTTTGTCTATCTTCCCTCACTGAAATATAAGTTCAATGAGGGCAAGAACTTTATCTGTTTTACTCATTGCTATAGTCACCAGCATTAGAAGAGTACCTGGCACATAGTAAATACTCAATAAATACTTGTTGAGTGTTTTTCTGTTACAAGGACAGATATTAAAGAATCAAAATATTTCTAAGTCTTTGTTTTTAATTTTTTATTAATGTCTGTTTATTTTGAGAGAGATTACACCAAAGCAGGGGAGGGGAGGAGAGAGAGGGAGAGAGAGAATCCCAAACAGGCTCCAAGCTGTCAGCACAGAACCCACTAGAGGCTCCATCTCACCAACCATGAGATTATGACCTGAGCCAAAATCAAGAGTCGGGCACTTAACCAACTGAGCCACCCAGGCACCCCAAAATGTTTGTAAGTCTTAACTATAGCTGACTAACAGTAGCCACTGGGTACTTCTCATTTCCTGGGAGGGGCTTCTGTATAATTTATTCTGTCTTGTAATGCTTTGTCTGGACCCTCCCATGCTACCCTCCATTTCAGTCAGGATAATCTTGGTTAATTGCACTATAGTGTCCCTTTAATTGATCAAGATTATATTTGTCAAGCCAAAATATGTAGCAGAGGGCCTAGCACATGGTATGCACTTGGTAAATGAAGGCCAGCCTTTCAACCTTCTCTACCATCTTCCTTCTTGCCACAGGACCGCCTGGCCCGGTGTACCATGCATTGCAATGACAAAGCCAAAGATTCAATAGATGCGGGAAGTAAAGAGCTTCAGGTGAAGCGGCAGCTGGAGAGTTGTGTGACCAAGTGTGTGGATGACCACATGCACCTCATCCCGACCATGACCAAGAAGATGAAGGAGTCTCTCTTGTCCATTGGGAAATAGAAGTCTTTGCAACTGGCCATCTGGGCTGACAGCAGGAATCTATTTAAAAAGAGAAATGGGAGTTTTGGTCTTTAAAATGAAGTTTATGAAGAAATTAAGGATGGCAGCAAGTTTGAGGCATGTGTCACTTGCCTCTGGACACTGGTTCCTTTATGTTTCAACCCTGGAAAGTGAAATGAAAAAAAACTGGTGCTAAAATTTGGGTCGGAGATAGCACAGGAGAGTTTTTGATAACCTAAATTTCACATGCTTGTCCTGGCACTAGGGATCTCCCTTGTACTAAGCCAGAGCCCTCCAAGGTACCAGATTCTCTTTAGCATACAGGTACCAACAGGCTGGCAGGTTCCTGTTAACCTTTCTGTGATCTGGTGGTATGAGCAGAGGTGTTTCTGTTTGTTGCCAACCTCCTGTTCACCAGAAGGGTCACTAAATCGTTTTCCATAAGCTGTAAAACAAAGTCCATGAGGTCACTAATTTAGAAGGGAAAAAAGGTTTCTGAGTCTTTGTTTTGCTTGGTTTTATTTTATATACAAGGGCATGAAATTGATTTAAGATGTGGCATTGGGAGAGGTAGTTTGGATAAGAACTTTGAACAGTTCTTATGGATATCTGTTTCTGCCAACGAGGATGTGGATATGCATTTCTCGAAAGATGCATTACGTCTTTCAGCTGGAGGACCCTGCAAAAACATGAGAGGCGATGTTACGCTGGGTATGGAGAGACCTTCCGTCTCACTGGCTGCCATGGTGGGCCCTGAGACTGTCTGCAGCAGAGTGACAGGAAAATCTTACAGTGATACTCTCCCTTGAAGGGAAGTGGGGGGGTTGATTGCACTATATACCGGTATCCAGGAATGAACATTGAAGGAGGAACTGTTGCCTTCTTAATTAAGAGAAATATTAAGTACTGGATATGGAAAAACATGGTTTTTACAGAACAGAATGGAATGAAATCCTAAACTCAGCATTGCTTGTCTCTCCCCCTGAAATAACAGAGCCATATCGAGACAATCTCTTGGCAACAGGAAGGTCAAAGGAGAAAAAGTAATCAACTCGGGTGAGCTGTGATTCCTTTAAAGCAAAAGAGGGGCAAACCCCGCCCCTATTACCAAATACCACTTTTGCCTGGGGCCTTTACAGCAAGCAGTGTTCCTGCCCCAGCTCTAGCACCTTTTCATTTTGATAAGGACCTTATTGTCTTTTTACCATCTTATTACTTAAAATGATAATATAGCCTGTGTTTGGTGTTTCAAGGCTGTGATATATTTTCCTAGTGGTTCAGTTTTAAAAAATAAATAAGGTTTAGTTTTTCCTCCACTACTGTGTTTCTTGACATATATCTGGGCAATGAATATATAACTTTCTTAGGATGCTTCTCCTTGTAATGTGAAATAAGTTTCTTCAAATGTCATGAAGAGTGAAGATTTGTTATGAGTTATGGTTCAAATGCAGGACTGGTTCATTGTAAATGGGAGAAACTTTGAGGACAGGCACTATGACTTAAAGTCCGTTAATGTAAAAAGAAACTGTCTATAAGGCTAAAAAAAAGAAAGTCGATATGCATTTCAGGTCTCTAGCTTCAACTTAACAGTAACAGCAAGAGGTAGAGGGGTAGTTAAGGAACCCTCTTGAGAAAATGCAATGTCTAGGATTTTGAGTACCAAAAATACAAACTATGTGATGAGTTTAACTAAGTCTTTACTATCATTAGTATTAAAATAGATCCATTCCTGAAAATTAGGAATGAATTGAATTTTGGACAATCATCCCCTCCCCTACTTAGAATCACCAAGGCTTTACTATTTTGGCCTAAGTCTTATGTAATACCAATTTTATTTATCCATAAATGTGTATTCCTCTGTTTTGGATAACCTAACTGGGAGCAAGTCAGAGATCACTTTTTACATTTGAATTGATTTTTAAGTCAAGAGTGTCTCAGAGATTACTCATGTTTTTTATATAGGAGCAAGGTACATTAAGTGGGGTTCTGGAGACATTGTTACAAGAATTGCAGGACTGTCAGGGAATACACTTCCACGCTATAGATTAAAGTTCTTAGAAACTGAGGCCAATCACCCAACTTCTCTGGTGTCCAGAGGTCTCTAATTGATGTTACTGAACCCTAAATTTACCATGACAATATGTAGGAATATACGCCAAAGAAATATTAAGGGCCTGCTCCTCCAGAACCTAGATTCACTTAGTATATTGAAGAAGATAACCGAAACAATGCACAAAGAAGGGGATTAAGTGGTTTCGCCTAAAAGCTAGAAACTGAACCATTAAGCCAATCTTACACACGAGGAAACGGAATTGAGACGCGAACTTGAGGCCCCACCCCCTCACCCCTTCTTGGCCAATCGCTGGCGACGCAACCGAAAGCTCGAGCCTGATAGGCGAGTTAAGGCCGCCCCCTAAGCCGTAAGTATCGCGAGGTAAAATGTGAAATCCGCCAACAATGGATTGGCTGACGGGATTGGTGACGTCAGACGCAAAACGCCGGGCCTAACGCGGGAGCGTGAAGGACTCCACGAATTCCGTTTGGAGGCATCTTTGAGCTCGCCGAGTAAGCATCATGAGCAAAGCTCACCCTCCCGAGTTGAAAAAGTAAGTATGTGAGAGGCCTGCGTCTAAGTAGTAGCTTCTTTCCGTGCTTCGAGTTACTTAGGTCCTTCTCCATTTCCTCCAGTGTGCCTGGCGTGCGTATTCGGGCCGAGGCCGCAGAGAGCCTGGGAGCGTCTCGCGCCTGTGCCTGAAGCCCGCGCAGACATCTCGTTTAGGCTTGGTCTGCATGGTTTGGTTACCACTGACGGACAAGGCGCCTCTGTACTGTCTTCTCGCCTCTCTAGCTGGATCTTCCGAGCCCACGTCTCCCAACGCACTCTCATGCTCTTTCTCCTTTGCTTGGAGATCTGGGGTGCCATTCTTTGTTGAACATCTTGAATAGCGTTAAGTTCTAGATAAGGTGGCTGGAGAGTAATTTATATATAAAGAACTAAGATGGGCAGAATGGACGTGCTTAATAGTGTATGAGGAGTCAAAAGTAACTTTTTTTAAGTTTATTTTGAGAGAGTGAGCACGGGGGTGGGGGGCAGAAAGAAAGGGAGAGAATCCCTCCTAGCAGGCTCTGCACTTTCATAGTCAGAGGCCGGGCCTCCAGCTCACCAACCCTAGTATCATGACCTGAGCTGAAACGAAGAGTGAGATGCTTAGCTTACTGAGCCACCCAGGCATGCCCTATAAAGCCACTTTAGTTTTTTAGTTTATAGCTGTCTCTGAGGTTTTGTTTTGTTTGAGAGAGTTGTAAGCAGGAGAGGGGCAGAGGGGGAAAGGTTCTCAAGCAGACTCCAGCACCAAGGAGCCTGCTGGGCTTCATCTTAGGAGACTGAGATCATGACCTGAGTAGAAATCAAGAGTCCCACGCATAACCGACTGGGCCACTCAGGTGCCTCAACTTTGAGCTTTAATTTGGAAATCCTATTCCTTTCTTTTGCTTTCTTGTGCTTAAGTTAAATGTGAATGTCATTTGATACCTGGCTCTGTTACCATTTGTGTGAGAACCTTCTTGTTTTGTTTTGTTTGTTTTTTCCTGTCAGAGAAGACTAGGGTTTTGGGTTTTTTTCCTGCACCCAGTAAAATCAACTCCAAACAGGATATTCCTACTTAAGATAGACGCAGTTTAAAGTTTTAACCTCTTCAGACAACGCCTGACTGAACTTAACATGTTCCATGCCTCCTAAGTATGTCTCTATCCTGTTTAGACCATGTAATGCCAGGATTCTTGCAGGTAGTAGTTGGATAACACAACAGATACAAAATTGTTTCAGGGATCAATTTGGGAGAAAGCCATCTGGCCTCTGTATAGTTCCAGCTCCATAAAGAAGTCAGACTTAATTGAAAGTCATATTTACATTTAAATGCACATTTGTATCAAAGCCATTTTGTGCAAAAATTATAAGCCTAACTTTAAGAAAAATCAAAATTATTGTGAAAACGCTAATCTGAAACTTACTGTTTTATTGATGAGCTGATAAAATCTTACAGGTATCCTGGATTTGTCAAGAACTGGTAAAATGGTGATTATTTTTTAACAAAAGAGTCGTTCTCTACGTGTAATGTTAGATTTCCTATTTGAGAATTTCAGAGGATGAAACTAGCTTTAATATTTTTCTCATCTCTACATTTCATGTGTTGTGAAATCCTCTGAGACCTACCTTGAAAATGACCTTAAATTTTTTTTTTTTTCCTTTACCGTCTCATAAATACCATCTTTTACTCTTTTATGCCCTCCTCCTGGTTTAGCCTAACTCAGTAGTTCTTAACTAGGGACTAGGAATTCGGGTTCTGTCAGCAGGCATCTAGTGAGTAGAGGCCAGGGATGTTGTTCAACATTGTACAATGCACTGGACATCCTTCAACAAAGAATTATCTGGCCCCAGATGTTAACGTGGAGGTCAAGATACCGAGGCCTAACCCAATTCTCCCTCCCACCTCTTAAAAATTGCTGCCACAGTAGTCTTGCCAAAGACTGGACTCTGTTTTACTAATTTATCACTGTCTGCATGGTAAAGTCCAGAGTTCTTGACCCGGCATTCAAGCTCCTCCATCTGAAATCCAAGCATCAAATATTACACACACTAATATTTGCCCTATTCTCCAGCCAAAATGAACCATTTGTATTTGCTTAAACTGTCTCACCTGCTCTGTGACCTTGGGCAATTTAGTTAACCTTTCTGAGACTCAGTTCCTCATCTATACAGTGGTGGTAATAACAATATATAACTTTATATAGTCATCATAAAGATTAAGTAATTTGTGTTATGTTGCATTGTATATATCATATTAAAATAAAATTACCATACTAAATATTTTTATTTGTGTGTCTTCTCACACCTTTTGTCAGGCCTGTCTTAATTTATATATATATTTTTTTTTTTTTAATTATTTTTTTTTTTTTAACGTTTATTTTTATTTTTGAGACAGAGAGAGACAGAGCATGAACAGGGGAGGGTCAGAGAGAGAGGGAGACAGAGAATCCGAAACAGGCTCCAGGCTCTGAGCTGTCAGCACAGAGCCCGACGCGGGGCTCGAACTCACAGACCGCGAGATCATGACCTGAGCCGAAGTCGGCCGCTTAACCGACTGAGCCACCCAGGCGCCCCTGTCTTAATTTATATTTAAATTCTCCCATGATATGTTCTGCATTAAAATTGCATGAAATTTCATATTTTGTAGCCTGTAACTGGAAGAGGGAAAAACTGGTTTGACTACATAGCTTAGTATTCTCATAATATCCTGCTGAGATGGAATTTCCCTGTTTAATCCAGATTTTTTTTAAAGCTTCAAGATATGTATTTATTTTGCTAAAAAATACTTAAGTGTTGAGGAATATCTTGAACACTTAAGATTGATGCTTAATATTAAATAAAAGAACGCTCCTTATTGTCTCAAATATAAAATAGCTATTGATTTGGATATAGTTTTATTACCTTCTAGTTTTCTCACAGCTTTGGTTTTGCTAATAACCAAAATCTAAACACATCTTTGTTTTTGTTATGGCTATAAAATCCAGTCATCAAGGGGCGCCAGACTGGCTCAGTTGGTAGAGCATGCAACACCTGATCTTGGAGTTGTGAGTTAGAGCCCCATGTTGGGCTCTAAAACTTAAAATTTTTTTTAATGTTTATTTATTTTTGAGCGGGGAGGGGAACAGAGGATCCAAAGCTTAGGCTTCATGCTGACACCCATGAGCCTGATACAGGGCTTGAACTCACAAACCATGAGATCATGACCTGACCCAAAGTCAGACACGCTCATTCCACTGAGCCACCCAGGCGCCCCAAAAATAATTTTGAAATCTTTAAATATAGTAAAGTCCAGTCATCAAAAATTAGGTCAGTATTGAACAACAAGAATGTTTTTGTAATTCGTATCAGGATAAAGGCTCATTTGATGTACATTAATATATTCTAAATCCATTCCATTTTTATTATCTTGCCCCTTCCTAAATTCTATTTCTCTGTGTAAGTGCTAAATGAGGTACCCCTTTATTCCTGCCTCCTTTACAGCAGTACAAGGTGTTTGCTATTTTAAATTTCATTATTTTTATTGTCCAATTTTAACAAATTATATTGACTGTACCTACTTTTGTGCTTATTTATGCTTAAATTTTTTTAATCATTTATATAATTTTACCCCTTTTTGCTTTTTCAGATTTATGGACAAGAAATTATCATGTAAGTTTTTTGGGGGTCTTTTGTTTCGTTTTTAGTTAGTTGCTTTCTGCATGTGTCTTGGCAATATAATGTTTGGAGCAACTTTATAAAGATTTACAGCACACAGGACCTCTAATTCACATCCATTAATTAAGCAGGTTTATTGAAATCCTACACAAGCAATTTTGTTATCTAATCTTTTTTAATGTTTGTCTTTTTATTTTGAGAGAGAGAGTGCATAGGGGAGTGGCAAAGAGAAGAAGAGAGAAAATCCCAAGCAGGTTCCGCACTGTCAGTGCAGAGCCCATTGTGGGGCTCAATCCCATGAACCGTGAGATCATGACCTGAGCCAAAATCGAGTCAGACACTTAACTGTCTGAGCCACCCAAGCACCCCCCTAATTTCTGATAGTTAACAGATTGCACAGTACTATTTCCTAGAAGCCCTCCCTCACTTAGATAAAATTAATGGGATTTTCCTATTTTGTGATATTTAAAAATTTATCAACCTTTTTTCCTTTAAAGCAAAGGACTTGGACTAGGACTAAAAATCTGACCTGTACAGTACTTGAAGTATATAGGAGTTAAGACCAGGGCTTCAAAGGCAAGCAGCCTTCCCTTTGAATTCCAGTTCTAGCCCACAGTACTTGTAAAACCTTGAACCAGTTTCTTAAGAAGCTCTATACTTCATTTCCCTCATAAAAAGTTATGATAATTCTACTGGATAGGATTTTCGTAAGTTTTTTTTTCTTTAAAATTTTATTTTAATTCCAAAATAGTTAACATACAGTGTTATATTGGTTTCAGGTGTACAGTATAGTGATTCAGCACTTCCATGCATTATCCTGTGTTCATCATGGCAAGTGCACTCCTTAATCCCCATCGTCTATTTCACCCATTCCCGTACCTGGATTTTTGGGGGGGTTTGTTGTTGTTGTTATTTTTGAGAGAGACCAAGTGTGATTGGGGGAGAGGCAGAGAGGGAGACACAGAATCTGAAGCAGGCTCCAGGCTCTGAGCCGTAAGCACAGAGCCTGACGTGGGGCTTAAACTCACGAACTATGAGATCGTGACCTGAGCCAAAGTCAGACACAACCGATTGAGCCATCCAGGTGCCCCCCCCCCCTTTTTTTTTTTGGTAAGTTTAAACATGGAATTAAACGTGAAATGTTTAGCTCACTGCTTGGTAGATGATAAGGATAATGGATTATATATCTCAGGTACCTGAGTTTTATTCCACTTAATTTTTAATGAACAGTTGATATCTAATGGTCAGTTTTATTAAACTTCTTTTTCCCATTTTATAGTGAAATTAAATGGTGGCAGACATGTCCAAGGAATATTGCGGGGGTTCGATCCCTTTATGAATCTTGTGATAGATGAATGTGTGGAGATGGCAACTAGTGGGCAACAGAACAATATTGGAATGGTGGTAAGTAAAGATAGAAGGTTTCTCTTAGAGATTTTGTATTTATCTTGGAATAAGGATTAATTTCCCTTCTATTAAAGTCTTGGGGTAAAATGGAATTAGGAAAATAACAGGCAAGATTAAACTTTCCATCTCCCATTTAGTTGGACATTGGACATATGGCAGTCATTCAGCTGTGATGTAATCTCCATTCCTGTAGGTTAGATCTGAATCTTACGCAGAACACTCTGAAGTTCTTGGATTGAAACAATAGTAAGAAGTCATTTTTGACTTTGCTTTAGCAAAGTCTTTATAATAGAAGCCAAAGTCAGTCCTTCGTTATAGTCAATTTTAACGTGCTTATGAATTCCCAGAAAATCTTCTTATGCATGTTCTGTTGAGGCGCCTGGCTGGCTCAGCCAGAAGAGCATGTGACTCTTGATCTCGGGGTTGTGAGTTTGCTCCCCACGTTGGGTGTAGAGATTACATAGAATCTACATTTTTGTTTTTTAAGATTTTATCTAACAAGTGCCCATGTGATCCAAATCTGCCAGGCCAAATTATACTTTTTGATTTTAATTGTATGTATAATTAAACCCAGATTTTCTGATTTGTCACACCCAAATTTAAAGGTGGCCTTCAGGGTAGGGGCACCTGGTTGGCTCAGTTGGCTAAGCGTCTGAGGTCATGATCTCCTGGTCTGTGAGTTCAGGCCCCATATTGGACTCTGCTGACAGCTCAGAACCTGAAGCCTGCTTTGGATTCTGTGTCTCCCTCTGGCCCTCCCTGACTCACACTCATGTCTCTCAAAAATGAATAAATGTTTAAAAAAAAGATTTTTTTTTTTTTAAAAAGTGGCCAAGGTAAAAGTTGCAAGGGATGATCACAGTGACAGCCATTCACATGAAAGAAAATAGGAAAAAAACCCAGAAACAATTATAGGAGTAAACATTTCTGTATTCATTAGGGCATGGTGGTATGGCTACTGAGAAAGTTTTTGATGTTTGTCAACAAAACCCAGACTTTGAACTCTACTCTTTGTCCAGCACAGGACAATATACCCAGTAAGTGGTAAGCCCCAGGTTTCTTGGGAAAAGTAAATTAAAAAGGACAATTTCTACTTTAGCAAATTACTGAACATAAAGATCTCTAAAAGGTGGTAAAAGTTCATAATTGTTAGCCTTGCCTTTTTTTTTTTTTTTTTTAAGTTTATTTATTTATTTATTTATTTATTTTGAGAGAGAGCACGTATGGGCACACCAGAGCAGGGAAGAGGCAGAGAGAGAAGGAGGAAAGAGAGAGAGAGGGAGGGAGAGGGAGAGAGAAGGAAGGGGAGGGAGGGGGGGAGGGAGAGAGAGAGAAAAGAGAAACCCAAGCAGGCTCTGCACTGCAGAAATCAGGGTCAGACACTTACCCAGCTGAACCACTCAAGTGCCCCATGCCTCACAATTTTTAATCACTCTTTCCAAAGTGTATGTTAGTGCTTCTTGCAAATGCTTTTCCATTTGAAAAACATTGATGGTCAGGGCTGGAAAAACAGCTTAGAGTCAGTCTCTAGATAGGGACGGGGGAGACTCCCCTCCTCCTCCAAGTTTTATGCAAACTGACCTTCCTTTTAAGGTACATTTTCCTTGAACTTCTATTGAAAATGAATAAAACTGTGGACAAATCATTAGCACCTAGTTTCTTCTAAAAACAGTTCTTAAATAGTCCCAAGATTTTTCTCTAGCCCTTCCTCTTACAAATTCAGAAATATTGATTCTAAGAGGGTAGTTTTGATTTTTAGTTCATATCTCAACAGATTTGTTAGATTCAATAACGATTTTGATGTTTAAAAGTCAGTTCTGGGGCACGTGGCTGACGTCGATTAACTCTTGATTTCAGCTCAGGTCATGATCTCACGATTCGTTAGTCCAGGCCTCAAGTCAGTCTCTGCTCTGTCTTCTTGGGACTTTCTCTCCCTCTGTCTCTGCCCCCCCTGCCCCCCCGCCCCCCCCCCCCCCACCATCTCTGTCTCAAATAAATAAGTAAATAAAACTTTTTAAAAGTCTGCTCTAATTTGGGAAGACAAGGTTTCAGAGATTTGTGTGACACTTCTTGGAATTTTATCAGAGAAGGAATCAAACCTAGATCATGCATCTGTCTCAAAATTTTCCCCCTGAATTTTTAAATTTTTTTTAACGTTTATTTATTATTGAGAGATGGAGCATGAGCATGGGAGGGGCAGAGAGAGGAGGAGACACAGAATCCAAAGCAGGCTCCAGGCTAGCACAGAGCCCGGACGTGGGGCTTGAACTCCTAAACTATAAGATCATGACCTGAGCCGAAGTCGTATGCTTAACCGACTGAGCCACCCAGGCACCCCTCCCCCTAAATTTTGATGGCCTTAATTGTTACACAGAAATTGGTTAAAAGCAGTGCCATCTTGAAGTCATTCAGATAATGAGTACCTACTTACTGTGTTAGGCAATCAGCTCTTCCACCTCTGATGCTTGTTGTGTGACCAAAAACATGTTTGTGTTAGTAGGCAATACTTGCAGCTGATTAGCACTTGGAAAGTGAAATAATGATAACCTATCAATTGTCCTTAATAAAAAGACATTCTAAAGAAAATGCAAGGATGGCTTTTCTGAGGTTGAAAGAAGGGAAACAAATAGGTTAGTTTTGTTTTTACAAGTTGTTTGGCAAAGCCAAACATTGCCTTTGTTATTCCCTTGTTCAAGTCATTGACCCATCGAGGCCATTGAAATGACTTTATACTATTATATTTAGAGAAGTGTGTGTTCAGGGCACTTGGGTGGCTCAGTCAATTAAGTGTCCGACTCTTGATTTCGGCTCAGGTCATGATCTCACAGTTCGTGGGTTTGAGCCCCGCATTGGGCTCTGGTGCTGACAAAGCTGAGCCTGCTTGGGATTCTGTCTTTCCTTCTCTCTGCCCCTCCCATACTTGTGCTCTTTCTCTCCCTCTCTCAAAATAAACAAATAAACTTAAAAGAAATGTGTGTGTTCTGAAGGGGAGGTAATCTGTATCTGTTAACTGGATAATTACCTAATGATGTCTCAACTAGCCTCTTCTGAGATATCCCCAGAGTTGTCAGTGGCCTCACTTTTGTCTTCAAGATTCCACTCCATCCCTAGAGTTCCCCTAAGAGTGTAGTAAAAATTTTATATTAAGATACTGCATAGTTCAAGAGTTCCTACTAGCTTTGTGGTTCTATAGCTCCATTTTAGGTTTGTATTCTTTATTAGATAGCTCTGCCCTTTCAAGAGACAAAGAGCCTTTGCAACACTTCGCAAAAACTAGCCTTGAAGCACACAAGGAGCACTATGGAATTCTAGACCTGATGGTTCCAGTTTGATTTGGAGAATGAGGCCTAAACACAATGAGAAAAGAGGAGAATTACTATATAACAAAGGTGTCCACTCACTAGCCTTATTTCGTGTACTACGTGAGAGGACAAAGAAGTGTGCAATACCTACCATTTTAGAAGATGTTGATGAGAGTGACACAGTGTTATTTTGTTTTTTAATAATGCCCCCAAAAGCCTCTGATCTGAACGTTTGAGTTCTATGAAATAACTTCTCTGCCATCCTCCCCTTCTAGGGAAAGGGGTCAGCAGAAATGGACACATTTAGCAGAGAGCAAAGAAAGCTAGTAGTTTTTCATGCTTTGATCAGTGAGATCTGATCTTCACCATCTGTTGCAAATAACCCAGGAATTAAAACTCTGAGAACTAAATAAGCATATTGTTTAGATTTTTATCCCTAACTTAGGAGTATAGGCTCCTTCAGTCCCTATTTTCAGGACATTGTTCTTTTTTCATGCTGCTCTTTATTTCTTTGCCACCTTCTCATCATGCTCATTGCTATTTGTATCTGCCAGGCTCCAAGACACTTTCCCACCTCCAAGACATTGTTCCTTTCCAATCTGTCAGCTGCAGTAATCACATGCAAGTTTGTTTGTTTTTTTTTAATTTTTTTTTTTTTAACGTTTATTTTATTTTTGAGACAGGAGGAGACAGCATGAACGGGGGAGGGTCAGAGAGAGAGGGAGACACAGAATCTGAAACAGGCTCTAGGCTCTGAGCTGTCAGCACAGAGCCCGACGCGGGGCTCGAACTCACAGAACGCGAGATCATGACCTGAGCCGAAGTCGGATGCTTAACAGACTGAGCCACCCAGGCGCCCCGCAAGTTTGTTTATTTAACAGGGAGTTACTGAGCCCTCTCTGTGCCTGCTACCGCTTTAGGCACTGGGGATACTGCAGCTGCCCTCATAGAAATGACATTTTCAGAGCCCCTGGGTGGCTCAAAGTGTCCGACTTTGGCTCAGGTCATGATCACGCAGTTTGTGGGTTCGAGCTCTGCCTCGGGCTCTGTGCTGACAGCTCAGAGCCTGGAGCCTGCTTCAGAGTCTGTCACCCTCACTCTCTGCCCCTCCCCCACTCACGCTCACTCTCTTTCCCTTTCAAAAGTAAACATTAAAAATTTTTTAAAAATAAAATTTTCCCGAGGAAGACCATAACAATGTATATGATAAATAAAGCAAATAGAATGAGGGGAGAAAAGAACAAGTTACAGCTATTTTTACTTCAGCTGCCTATAGGCATAGCTCCACTTTTAATCCTAATCAGAATGCTTCCATTTCTAGTATTTCCTCTCATCCCCCTCCTGTCTTTTCACCTCACCAGCTCTACTGGACCTGATCTGTGATTGCAGTGTGATCTACAGTCCACCAGGGGCTCCTTATTTTCTTTTTTTTTTTTTTTTTCAACGTTTTTTTTTTTTTTTTTTTTTTTTTTTTTTGGGACAGAGAGAGACAGAGCATGAACGGGGGAGGGGCAGAGAGAGAGGGAGACACAGAATCGGAAACAGGCTCCAGGCTCTAGGCTCTGAGCTGTCAGCACAGAGCCTGACGCGGGGCTCGAACCCACGGACCGCGAGATCGTGACCTGGCTGAAGTCGGACGCTTAACCGACTGCGCCACCCAGGCGCCCCTAGGGCTCCTTATTTTCAAAGTCCCCTTGCCTTCTAGTTTGACGTATTTTTCTGACCCTTGTATTCTAACTCTCTTGAACTGTTACTGGCCATTTCACCTATGCTCATAAATATCCTTCCTTATCTTCGTTTGCAGAATGATTACTGATTAAGCACTGTGCTCTTTATAACTTCTCTTCCTGCCTCTAAGCTCCAATTCTTTTATTGCCAGAACAGTGGTTATTCCCTCAACTGTGAAACTTCACTGTCTTACATGGTTTTATGATGTCCTCCAAGTATCTTAACATTGGTGTTTGAAGTCTTCTAAGATTTGAGTGCAGACTGTCTTTGTTTCCCATTGCCTGTCATAACCTTTTACTGCATTCAAATTAGAGTCTTTCCTTATCCCCCTATACTTTTTCATCTTGGTTTTGTCTAGAATTTCTGGTCTTCCTGTCAAAAATCTACCCCATTTTCAAGACCCAACTAAATGCCATCTTCATAAAGCATATTTTTCACAACTTCCATCCTGGTTTCTTCCCTAAATAATCTTGTACCCCTAAACTGACATATTCTGTACATTTATCCTATTGACTTAACAGATTCCTTGGGACTGAGAGGAACATGTTGAGTACTGCAGTTTAGAAGATGAAATGAGTCATGGGGACTTGACATCTCAAAAGAGTACTTGTTACTCTTATTAAATCTAGAAAACGTACATCTTTTTTACAAAGGGCTTAGTAGCTTCTTGTCATAATTAAGATTTATGTAATAATAACCCTGTGGCTTGAAAAAAGGCCTCACAAACTGATTTTTAATACTGAAAAACCATTAATTTTGTGAAAATTCTTTCATCAGTATGTCAAATAAACTGTTTTTTTGGTTTTTTTTTTCAGGTAATTCGAGGAAATAGTATCATCATGTTAGAAGCCTTGGAACGAGTATAAACAATGGGTGTGTTCACCAGAAGAAACCAACTGCTTCCACGTGTCCCCTTCATAGCACCTGTTTTACTACAATATAAAAATCAGGTCATGCATTTTCATATTGAACTTTTTTGTTAAATAAACTTTTTTAATAGTCAAAAAATGCTTTCTCAGACATTCCGAACGTGGAAAATTGAATGTTAGCTTTTACTCTAGTTTTTTCTAACACAAACTGTTCCTGGTTGAGACTGATTTATTCCAAAGCTTTTATGCATTAATATTGAAGAATCTGATTAAATGTGAAGCATGGCTAGGATGGCTTTTTTTCATCTTTTAATGGAAAGATAAAGAACCTACAAACCTGAGCAGATTTCTTCTGAAACATTAACTGTAATTTTCAAAACTCTTGTAGTAGTTTTGATGTACTCTTGACTTTTCCAAGTACATCTACATTCCAAGTATACTGCAATTGAAGTAAAACACAGGAAGTAACGATATAGTTGTTTATTTTGAACATAAACAGGGAAGATTTTTTGAATACAAGAATAGAAATAGAACTCTAGAGAAAAACATTCCAGTGTTTTGTGGTTCTTTGTAGAGTATAAAGAATAGAAATAATGCTGCCCATAATATATTCATCTAGGTCATAAATTTTATGGCGCACAAACTCAGATGAAAGGATACATTGCAGATGGTTATATCATAAACCTAACTTCAAGAAACCTACCAAGCAGATGCTGTACTTTTTGTGATCTGGTAAAAAAGCCTGCAAATCTTAAATCACTTTAACACTGTATAAAATGTATATTCGGGTGAGTATGTAAGATATTTGCAAACCACAACATAATGGATGGCTTATATGTATCTCTAAAATGTTTTTTCTGGTTTATAAAAAAATGTTTACAACAAAATAGCTAGAGCGATCAAACCAACTTAATCCCAGTAAGGGGAACTGATGTCAAGTCTAGTACATTTTTACTCTTCTCTGGCAGCTCTTTAAATTTTCACTGATATGGACAGGCATTTTTTGCAACCACATAGAGCTAAATTATAGAACTGGTTGTACTAAGCATGCTTCCTAGACCAAGAGCATCACGTAGGAACTTAACAGAGATGCGTATTTTCATCTTATGCCTGATATGTTGATAATATGTTTTGCTCTTGGAGGAAGCAATTTCCAGTGCCCTTTTGGAAAACAATCAGATACAACAGCAACGTTTTAAATTGGGGTTCTGGTAAGTAAATACAGATATCACAAAATAAGTCTGTGAGTAATAGAAATTAACTATTACCAGTTTTTATTCACCAATCTTTAACATATATATAACACAATATTACATTCTCTACAATATTGTCTTCATTAAAACCACAGGGGGAAAAAATGTGACTGCGTCTTAACAAGTAAAATTTTTAAAAAGCTGACCTTTTGACAGAGCATAGATTTAATCACCACCTTTACATCAAATATATCTTGGCAGTTTTATCAGCATATTAATATTCACAATTATAGTAGAGACAAAATCATTTTAAGTAAGAATCAATATTTTGCTGAATATCTACTGCCGTAATCTGGCGATGGACTTTTTTTTTCTCAACGATACTTATTTCTGTTATAGTTACTTTTAGAATTCACAAGCTTTTACTTGTTTTGTCCTACTGGTGACTAGAGAGACAGCCATTCATGATCTTTGTATGATAGATGTAGAACTGGTTCTTAAGTTTGGTTGCATATTAGAATCATTTGAGAAGCTTTAAACTCTTACAGATTATTCCAGTGTGCAGCCAAAGTTGAGAACTGCCTTAAAAACAAGATTTCAGCAACCGGTTTCTCACCCCAAATGCTACAGTAGTTTTAGAAGCATTTAAGTTTGAACATAATGCTGGATTTGACCAACTGTGGTGTCATTCTGGATCTCCTAGTGTCAACTGCTCTGGAGAAATCTAAGTTGCCTCTTGTCTGTCAGTGCTTACTATCAAGATTACTACTAGAGTTCTTATTGAGAGAAATGATTCTTCACAAAAATGAACCTGCTTTGATAACGCATTCAGTTTCTTGGGACTTTTAAGGCACTAAAAACCCTTTGGAGACATCTTAAACCCCCACATTAGTGATTCTCAACCCAGGTTGCACCTTAGAAACTTTTTAGCTACAATGCTGAGATCCTATCCTCAATCCATTAGATCAGAATCTCTGGTTGCATGGGGGTCTTTCAATATTTCTTAAAGTTCCATAGGTGAGGATTTGATAATAGACTGCCAATTTCTTAAATCAATAGCCTGTATTTGCTTTCATTTTACTTGAGATTTTTGTATGACAAAGTTCTACTCCTAAGGCTTCTGAATTTCACCCCTAATAAAATCAGGGGGGAAGGAATCCAAAGAATATTCAGAAAGTCAAGGCTTCTAGCATGGGCACATCTACTTTGAAAAAAAGGTATAAATTAAAGCCAAGCATAGGATACCAGCTCTAATAGTTAAGTTTTAACTATCTGACTGAAGGTCACTTCCAGCTGTGAAGCACAAATGAACTAGTCCCCAACTAAAAGTTAACATCTTTAAATTCTTTCTCAAGTGCTCAGCTTGAAATAAATTCAGGGCCCCCACCCACCAGACCTAGTGAATCAGAATCTCCAGAGGAGCTAGAGAAACCACATGCTTAACAAACTTCAGGTGATTCTATACTGTTGGCAGATATTAAAAGAAGAGTTAAGAAATTTTGGAGATGGTATAAAGATAGTAGTTAACTCCTTCATGCTTAATTAGAAACCTGTTATTTTCTCATGACTCGCTGGGATTACTTTTGTTAAACAGTACTAATATATGGCAAAATATCAGATTCAAAATCATCTCTGCTCAGATTGTGTTCTCTTTTGCCAGTGATATTCCATTTGGAACCAGGAGGGGGAAAAGAAAGTGATCAGTATCATTTCATAGTTCAGTTTTAAGTTTCTCATATAAGTCCTCTTGGTCAATCATGTCTGTGTGCCCATTCCAGCGATGATAAGCAAGGAGAGCGGCATTGTGGGCTGCAATGGCACTCATCTCCATGGCACTTGCTGCACACTCTATGCCATTGAGGTAGTAAAGTCTATCGTGGAGTATGATGGAGGGGCATTTCTCTGGAGGCTTATAGCGAGGATATGCAAGCCATGGCTGCTTCACAGCATAATCATAAGACAAAAAGAGCTTTAATATTTGTTCTTTAGTGAGGATTTCTTGAGAAAAGATCTTCCAAACATGCGCCCTTTCTGTTGATGGTTGAGGATTATCATTTTCTGTTACAGAGGACACAATCCCAATGCTATTAATGAACAAATCTGAATTATCAGTGGTTAAGATTGTACTGAGATCAAATTTGTCTAAGGCTCTAGAGCTAAAAAGAGTTGAATTCAGTTGCCCCTTAATTAAAGTTGTCACTATATGTTGGTAGTACTGATGGAATTCCTCAATTGGAGGATCAAAGTTGAGAAAAGTTATGTTGGACATTTTTCGATTCAATGGAGTGGCCACCAAGACGATATCATAGAAGTCTGAACGTGTCTCAGATCCAATTTGGTAGACCACTTCATACATCTTTGTGGGATTTCCTAGAGGAAAGAAGCATTCATGTTAGTCTTTCTAGCACACTATACTTTATACCTTCCAAAAATAATTATGTTAATAGTTTATAAAGTAGAAAATAGTTAAGGTATAATTCTAAGGAATTAAAAAGACTTTTAGGGGCACGGGGGTGGCTCAGTCAGTTAAGTGTCTGACTCTTGAATACCTTGTCAGGAAGTAAAAAATACGGAATTTTTACTTTTAAGAATGAGATTATTCTTTAATTCCAAGGAGACATGCCACTGTACTTGAGTGCATTTGGGAATATTTCTATGTGGCACAACATACACACAATTTATAATTCCATCATTTGGAAATGAGTACAAGATGACAGAAGAGTGGTTTTTCTCCCTGAGCAATTATTTTCTAGAGGGGAAATCAGGAACAATAAAATAGAATTTCAGGCTCACCTGTCCACTTGGTCCTTGTTTTCTCCTCTATGTACATTACTGATCCAGTTATAAGGTTGCTTTTGGATGCACGAAGGAGCCCTGAGCAAACAAGTTTATTTCCACCTTCTACTGCCCAAAGGCCAGAATCCGCACAGGACATTGATACTGCCCCTGTCAGTGGTAGGAAAAAAAAAAATGTATTTTAATTCTGACTCTGTAAAAGTCCCTCTACCTACTTTCTCTTCCCAATTCAGGTGAGTTCTACTCCAAATGTCTCCAGACATTGCCAAATAGCCCCTGAGGGCAAAATCTCTATGAAAGCTAAGGACTCTCTCCCCCTAAAAATGCACAGATCTACATATACACAATTTTGCCAACAATGTCTGAGGTTTCAGAAAAAGATAAGTCTTCTCTAATTCATAGCCTAAAGTAAGGAGTCACCATACATCAGGTAAGCCCTTTTGTGAGCTAATATCCATAATATTCCAAGCCTGGGCTTACCCACAAAGCCATTGATGTTCATGCTTTGGCCATAATTGACCCTCATGACAGGAGCAACAATTTCATTGAGGAATTTCTCAGAGAAGCCTGCTTTCTGCAAGGTTTCAAGAAGTGTTCGGTTAAGCATTCCAAGGAATTCGTCCCCTCCAAGAGAATGTAGTAACTTTTCTACGCTACTGAAGGCATAGTCATGAGACTGGTAGCGGTAGATCCTTTTGAAAAGAAGAGGAATAGCCATTAAACACCAAACAAGATGGGAAGGGAAATTGCATCATAAGATTCAAACTTTTCATATCTCCTTCTACTGAACTTCTACCTATCATGTAAGATGCACCTCAGTCACCATCTTCCCTGGGTATCCCAGAAGTTCTTATCCCCATCCCTACTCCCACCTCTGGAAGTACACTGTCCTTGTGTACTCTTCTGCATTAATAAGGTCACTGCGAGCACTTTTAAAGAAGTGGGTATGTCATATGTCTCCTTCAACTTTTTATCTTCCAGCAGCAGTTAAACATTTCTAAAATTAAACTTTATCTTTCCACCAGGCTTGATTCTCTCCACCCACCCCCTATCCCAGCCAAAATGTAGGCTGGGATGTTAGTTCACTGCTAACATCCCACAAGTCATCCTCAGTTCATTTAATTCCAAATTTAAATATTTTCACTTCTGCTTCTCCCATCAAAAAAGAAAACCTTTCCAGTCTTCCCAACATCTCTCTTCATTCTCATTTCCCTGATCTTAACTCAGGATTTATATTCAGACTACCAAGCTGAATAACTGATCTACCTACCTGCTTCCAGTTTTGTTTCTTTGAAACGTTTATGAATCTCTCAGAAACCTAAAACACATCTTTTGTCATCAGCTTATGCAAAAAACAACTTGTGGGGTGCCTGGGTGGCTCAGTTGGTTAAGCATTCGTCTTTAGCTCAGGTCACAAACTCGCGGTTTGTGGGTCCAAGCCCCACTTCAGGCTCTGTGCTGACAGCTCAGAGCCTGGAGCCTGCTTCAGATTCTGTGTCTCCCTCTCTGGTCCTCCCCCGCTTGTACTCTGTCTCTTTCTCTCATAAATAAAGATTTAAAATTTTTTTAACTTCTTACTGCTGCTTAGTAAATAAACTCCTGACCAAAAAAAAGGAATGGATTTTAGAGCCAAATTCATCAAGTCTAACTGCCTTTGCTCTAACTGCAGACAGAGAAACAAGTAAAAGAACTCTGAAAGTCTCATGACAAGTAGAAGGCTCAAGCACAAGCTGCCCCTGTGCCCTCAACCACACACTTACCCTCCACTGAACAAACCTGACCCATTCACTGATACCTGAAAATGCTCTGCATGTTGCTCCAACACTACATTAGCTCTTCTCTCCAACCAGAACACACTTCTTTCAGCTTGAACCCCACCTGCTCTGCAAAGTTTTGCCCAACTTCCCGGTTCACAGTACCCATGCCACTCATTCAGCACTATTACTTAATTTTTAGAAAATCCCACCTGATATTTTCTTGAACTTCACGGACTTAAAAGAATATCCACATAAATTAGTTGATGCTGACTTCAAAATGTTATTTTTCAAGTGAAAAAATGAGAAAAGTTATTTTTCAAGTGATACAAAAATGAGAAAGACCGGATTCCTCTCCCTCAAGGAGCTTACAGTTAGGTATAGGTAATAAGGCATATGCACAGATAAGTAATGAAACAAAGGAGGAAATAGGTGCCAAAGAAAGAGCTCTCAGTGATCCCAGGAGGAGAATTTTTACAATTTTCTTCTCTCAAAGTTGTAAAGTTTTTGAGCAGGGAAATGTCACATCCATTTCAGTATTACCTCCTATCTACCAGTGAGTATAGTATATAAAACATTGAATACATTTTTGTGGGAAAAATTGATACCAGTGCCCAAACTGAGGAACAACTCACTCCTTCCAACCATATCAATCCCTAGGAACTTAAAAAAAGTAGAGGGTGAAAACACTGAGTTCTCACTTGACAAAACAGACTGAGAGAAAAAGGGATTCTCAATAAGATTTAACAGCTACTTACTCATCAGAAACCATGAAGGCCAGAAAGTAGTGGGTCAAGGTGTTGGTAAGGCTGGTTCCTTCTGGAATTTCTGATGGAAGATTCCATTTTCTTGCCTTTTTCAGTTTCTATAAACCACCTGCATTCCTTGGCTTGTGACATCTTCCTAGCATCATTCCAACCTCTTGTTTCCATCATCACATTTCCTACTACTCTGATCCCCCTGCTTCCCTCTTACAAGGACTCTTGTGATTACACTAGGCCCACTTAAATAAGTGAGAATGATCTCCCCATTTCAAGATCCCCAACGAAATCATTTCTGCAAAGTCCCTTTTATCATGAAAGGTAACACATTCACAGATTCCAGGGATTAGGGTATAGACATCTTGCAGGGGCAGGGAGGCATTATTCAGCCTACCACAGGGGGCTACTCCATCGATACAAACAAGAGTTAATAGTGCCTTGCATCAAAGTGTAGCAGTGATGTTAGTGAGAAGTGGTGGAATTCTACATACATTTTAAAAACTGATAGGATTAGGGGACCTGGGTGGCTCAGTCAGTTGAGTGTCTTGACTTCAGCTCAGGTCATGATCTTGTAGTTCACGGGTTCGAGCCCCACATTGGGCTCGCTGCTGTCAGCAGAGCCCACTTTGGATCCTCTGTCCCCCTCTCTTATGCCCCTACCCCACCTGCTCACTCTCTCTCAAAAAATAAACATTAAAAAAATTAATAAAATTTAAAAACTGATAGGATTAAAGACAGACTGGATTTGGGAAAGGACAGAGAGAAAAGAGTAAAACATTCAAAATATTTGTTAGGAGTAAGTGAAAGGATCAGTCTCAGATCAAGAAATGTTAAGGGGCACCTGGGTAGCTCAGTCAGTTATGCATCTGACTCTTGATTTCCCCTCAGGTCACGATCTCCCAGTGTCTGAGATTGAGCCCCACGTTGGGCTCTGTGCTCTCCCTCTCTCAAAAAGTAAACATGTTCTTGATTTATTGGAAGAAACAAATGTAGGATGCATGGCCCTTTGAACAACATAAGGATCAGTGCTATATATTTGATGTGTAAGCAAATACTAAAGACCAGAGAGAGGCAGTAATTCAAGGAAGTTTGGTAATTGTTTTCTAAATTTGAAAATAGTAGGGGTGCCTGGCTGGCTCAGTCCATAGATGATGTGACTTGATCTCTGGGGTCAGGAGTTAGGGCCCCACACTGGGTGTAGAGTTTACTTAAACAACAACAAAAAAGTATAATCTATGTATCCCATCACTGGGTCTTTTTCACAGTACTATAATATCCAGAATTCACTTTAAAAGTGATTTCTTAATTTCTCCCAGGGCAATTCTCTACATGCCAAGCAAGCCACTGGTAAGAAAACTAACAGATATAGGCAGGTCTGCATCTGGTGCCATCTGAACTTGATTTTCCTGTAGAGCATGCAGCAACATGCCACCTACCTTCTCTACAAAGTTACTGGCTATTTCCACCCAAGTCCTGTATATTTTCTTAGTTACTGGTTTATTGCTTGTCTCTCTACTAGAACGTATATTCTTTGAGGACAGGGATGTGTTCTAGGTTCTACATCCACAGGATCCAGAATAGTGCCTGGCACATAATTAGGCAGTCAATATTTGGTGAATGAATGAAAGATTACTACTTTAAAATAATCTGCACTGTAGCTGACCTTAATGTGCCCACTGGAAAGGTGTTCAAGGAATCATCCCAACAGTGATGTTTAGAAAGAGAAATCCCCAGGGTGCCTGGGTGGCTCAGTCGATTGAGCTTCCGACTTCGGCTCAGGTCATGATCTCGCAGTCTGTGAGTTTGAGCCCTGCGTGGGGCTCTGTGCTGACAGCTCAGAGCCTGGAGCTGCTTCAGATTCCGTATCTCCCTCTCTCTCTGCCCCTCCCCCATTCATGTTCTGTCTCAAAAATAAACACTAAAGGAAGAAAGAAATCCCCAACTACCCTAAGTTAAAAAGCTAGAGTGTGTTTATCCTACTCAACCCTTAAATCTGTCCTTGTCAGTACTTAATCATATGACATGTAATTTTACCTTTTTTAACAATTAATTTTACTACATTGAAACATTCATAGTAATGAAATATCCTTAGCACTTACAAGCTGAATTTCTCCAGCATCTAAAATTGTCAACAAGCGTAAAAATTAGCACAGGCCAATGGCCTTGGGAAAAGTAAAAAAGAAAAAAAGGCTGCGTCTTTCAAAGTTAGACCAGTTATTTTATTTTTCCTAATTACCAAAACAATATACACAGAAAAGTTTGAAAATACAGAAACACTTAAAAAGTGGAGGGGCACCTGCGTGGCTCAGTGGGTTAAGCGTCCGACTTCGGCTCAGGTCATGATCTCATGGTTCACGAGTTCGAGCCCCGCATCGGGTTCTGTGCTGATAGCTCAGAGCCTGGAGCCTGCTTCAGATTCTGTGTCTCCCTCTCTCTCTCTGCCCCTCCCCTATTTGTGCCGTCTCTCTCTCTCAAATATAAATAAAAATATTTTTAAAAGGGGGGGGGGGGTGGGGAGTGCCACCTGTATTGTCACTACCTGAAACAGTGCTGGAATTTTTAAATTCTTGGGGCACACAGCTGATACTCTGCCTCAGGCTACTGGCTCACTGAAACATCATGTCACAATTAAAGTTCATTTAAGTTTTGTGGTCCTTTCTACCAGCTCTTTCACACATTACCTCATTCATCCATACAATGTCAGCACAGTGCAGAGATTAAGTGTGAGAACTCTGGAGCCAGAATGCCTGGGTAGGAACTCCAGTTCCACCACTCACTAGGTGAGTGTACTTGCACACTTGAAACCTCTGTGCCTCCACCTTCCATATCTGTAAGAAGCTAATAACTATACCTGAGAGAGGTGTCATAAGAATTCAAAGCATTAACATTTGTAGAGGATTTAAGAGTGTGTGGCAGAACTAAATAAGTATTTGCAAAATACAGTCAGAAGCAAAAATTACTCTCTTAATTTTCAAGTGGATAAACAGTCTGCATACTTTATATAAACCATTTGTCTAACAATCTTACAAACAGACCTTAAAATTAGGTAGAGAACTGTTTCAAGAAATTAGAATTTCTAAAGACCATCTAACTAAAAGGTCTTAGGTTAAATGGAAGGGGAAAAAATTACCTCATAAACTTGTCCAATATATCCTCTACCCACATGTGCATTCGGAGGGACTGAAATCCATAGTGCCAAATTAGTTTAATCATGTTAATTATGAACCAGCTGCTCTCCTCAAACACCAGAGTCTCTCCATTATACACCCCCATTAGGCCACCAAAGCCCTGAACAGTAGACAGACCTGCAAAAACAGAAAGGGTTGGCTAAGTCAGTGGTTTCTGTGTTGACCAAAAGAAAGAAGGTAATCTGAAGCTATCAGGGATACTCTGAAGTCAGTGAATTCCAGGTTTCCCCCAGTTCTCAGAAAACATATTAAAGGAGCTCTATCTTTAGAACAGCATGTAATACACTGCTCATTCATTATACTGTCCAAAAGCAGATATCTAAACGATGGGTCAGATGCTCATGCAGATATGTCAAAATTAGACTGGCTATTTTTAGTTGCAAAAGACTAAAAAGTGAAAGGAAAATGCCAGAATACCAACTGAATTCAACTTCCAAACAAATGTTAGACAGGAGTATGACCAGCATTAGTTGCTCCTGGCATACATTTGTCCTCAGGAAGGAAAGAGACCACAGGAGATGTGGAAGGCAGCAAAGGGAAAGGAGGCATCCCCATTCCTGTGCAAATCCTATTTTGCATAATTGGGTATTTCAAATAACTAAAAGGAGGTATAAATTACACAATATTCCCTGAGCAAAGGGCCTGCAGAGGCCTGCTAGCCTTTCCTCACAACCTGTCTAGCTCCTCTGGTGGCAGGGAAGTAGTCATATGTTCCAGGTTCTAGGCACACGTCTGCACCCATGCCTGTGTGAGTGACTTTAAGCCAGACATTTCAAACTTTGGGCCTCATTTCCCCAGCTGTAAAATGAGTACACAAGGTTTCTACGGACTCAAACCATTCTTTGATTCTTCAGCTTGAACCCAGAGGTTTAAGAACTGAGAACAGCAACCATCCCCACCCCACCCTACCCCCAACCCCCGCCCCCGCCCAATGGCTGTAATTCCAGATAACTGAAGATACAGATAACTAGTGTCCCATTACGGGGAAAGTGGCTCCTAACTAAGCTTGTACTTGTACTAATTGCTAGCAGCAAAGTGAGGAAAATAGTTTTGCCAACTTCTCTGTAAAAAACAATTAACTAAGCAGAAAAACTTCAGATCCCTATCTGATAAAAATATCCATGGATGGTCACACAGAAATCCACTTAGCTCTTAAGACCAAATGACATACCCAGGTCCTTGACAAAACGCTTCATGTGCAGATTTAAAGGATGGATGACAGAACCTCCTGCCTCGTATTCTTGCCCTCGCACAGTCATGGTGGCCAGGCGGCCTCCCACCTCTCCTCTTTCAAACAGGTCAATCTTCACATCTTTCCCAAATTTCTGCCGCAGATAATAGGCTGCTGAAGTGCCACCAATTCCAGCTCCAATAATTGCTATGGGTGGGGAAGAAAAAAAAAAAAGGAACAGTTTCTTTCCCTCTCACCCAGCTATGTGGGTTTTGTTTTTGAACAACAGATGTTACTTAAGGCTATAATCACCAATTTAGGGAAGCTGGGCACGGGAGGCAAGTCACAGTTGCTGTGAAGCTAAAACTCTGTGAATCTAGGCAGACGCTGCCCACCCCCCCGCCCCGACAAAAGTGGTATTACATTCACGTGCAAATGGACATTAGAATTTTTTTTTTTTTTTTTTGCCAGATCCCCAAGGGTTCTCACAGTTCTTTGTCAAGGCACCACTGGATCTGCACACCCTTCTTTGTGTCCAGCGCATGGGAACAGAGGAGGTGGGCCTTTCCAGCACGTATTTCCAATAAAGTGGCCGCCATTTTTACTAAGATTTGTTCTGTCTCATTAATATAGATAGGTTAATGTTCCCACAAAACAAAGCTTTACCGGGAATAAAAAAAGCAAAACAAACGCAGCAAAAACCATGAATGAAACTTTAGAGTGGATTATTGCCGCTGTGTAGTAGTCCTAGATAGGGAAATTGTGCAAGCTAGGGCCTCTAGGAGCAGGCCCACCTCGGCAAAGCAGGTGATGGAAATGGGGTTCCAGTTCAGCCTATCAAGGGAAGCAAACAGGGTCAGCTTGTTGGCACTGCTCGGTGTGCTACGGCCGCGTGCGCCTGTCATCTGCACAGCGAGGTGGCTCGTAGTTCCAGAACAAACCAGAAGACTGGCCTCCCAAAGGTGAAGCAAGGGAATGAGGAGAGGGGCCTCCCCCTCCCCAGCCCCCAGGCCTCCAGAACAAGGGGCTGCAGGGACGCCTGGCTGCCCTCCGCCCACCCCAAGGCCCCCTCCATGGCCCGTTCCCCAAGTGGGCACATCGACACGCCCGGGAAGACGCGGTCCCTGGGGCATCGACAGTGGCGAGCCGAGAAGACTATGACCTCCGAGAAGGATTCGGAGCGCGTGGCCTGGCGGGCTTCGCAGCCGACGGGCCTGGTGCACTGCGCAGCGGCCGCCCGGCGCCGGGCGCGCTCCAGCAACCCTCCCGCGCCGCCCCACCCCTCACCTACCGATCTTCTCCGGCGGGGCCCGCAGCTCGGCGCTCCCAGGGCACCCCCAGCTGCCTATCAGCAGCCACAGCCCCAGAAGCGACGAGCCGAGCTGCCCAGCCGTGCGCCCCATGGCCACCGGAGCGCAGCAGTCAGCTCCGAGCGTCCCACCGTCGGCCAGTTGCTGCGAGTCTGCGCGCTCTGCACGCCCCGCCCCCGGCCGGCCTTGCCCCTCCGAGCCCCGCCCAGGTCCGCTTCCTGCCGGCGCGGGCTCCAGCATCCCAGTTCTGCGCGTCGCTCCAGGAGCTCCCAAGCGTGGTCAGCCCGGTGCCCAGGCAGGCCTCGCCCCTCCGAAACGCACCCTGCTTCAGGGACATAACAAAGGCACCAGGGGCGGAGGCTCACCCAAGTTTGCCGCCTTACTCCCCATCTATTCAGGTGAAGCACCTTACTTCTTCACTACCGCCCTCTTCTGTCCCTTGAACCTCTCCCTGTCAAAGAATGCACAAAGCAAATCTCTGCCAAGAACAGAACTGTGGAGCAACAAATGCTTACTGAGTGGTCACTGTGTTTCGGGACTGTTGGGCATAAGCATAAAATGAATGGTTAAATAGTGGTAGGTGAAAGGGAAAATGAGGGAGACCAGGGATGGGGTCTTCCAAGGTGAAAAGTAGTGACAGACATGTGTGCCCATATCACACGATGCAACATTATGCAAGTATTAAAAAGAATGTAGGATCCGGGTGCCTGGGTGGCTCAGTCTGTTAAGAGCTGGACTTTGGCTCAGCTTATGATCTCCGGGTTCAGTTTGTGGGTTGGAGCCGGTCTGTGCTGACAGCAAGGAGCCTGAAGCCTGCTTCAGATTCTGTGTCTCCCTCTCTCTCTGCACCTCCCCTGCTCACACTGTGTCTCTCTCTCTCTCTCTCTCTCTCTCTCTCTCTCTCTCAAAAATAAACATTTAAAAAAATTTAAATAGGTGAGAAAAACTAGTGACTGAGTGAGTGATGGGTTTATAAGATCCCTTTCTGTAATTAAAATTACACCATCTCCACTCTTCACCTCCCCTCCAAAAAAGAAAACAAAACAAAAACCCAGTATATGAATATGTAGAATAGTATGGATGGAAGGAAAATAAGTTGAATAGAAAGAAAGATTGAACTTGGAAATAGGGAGTGTAAAATCCAATGCAAAGAGCATTCATTCATTGGACAAATTTTTTTGAGTTCCGAGTGGCAAGCGATGTTCTAGGTGCTTGAGAAAAATCAGTAAACAAAACAGATTTTTTAAAAAGTTTTATTTTAATGAAGCTGGCATTCTACTGGAGGGAGATATGATCATTAGAATAAGTAAATTATACATTATATAGAGTGGGGTAAGAGGAATGAGGAATGGGTTGCAATTTTAGGATGGTCCTGGTAGGCCTCATTGAGCAGGATAGCATTTGAGCAAAATGTTGCAGGAAGTGATGGAGTAGATCAGGCAAGTATATGGGGAAAGAGCTTTCTAGGTAAGGAAAACACCTGGCATGTTTGAGGAACAGCAAGGAGGCAAGTAAAGCAGAAGAAGAAGACAGCAAAGGTGTTAATAGAACAAGATGCAAATTATACAAGAAATAAACACTTCTAGTTAAGAACATAAAAATATGAAGATTAAGCCTCATTTTTCACTACATCTAGAAGTTACAAAGAAAGCACTACACTCTGTGTGTCTTTTAATTTCCTTTTTCCAAACTACATTATTCCCACAACACCTTAGTGTGTTAAGCCTACTAGGCCTTCAATGAATATGTGTTCATTAGAATTGACCATGTTAGTGACCTTGATATGGGTGTCATATTTGGAAACTTTCACTGCTGCTGATGAAACCTTGGGAAAGAGTTGACTGAAAGAACTCTCAGTGAAGAGACGGTGTAAAGGACTTGCAAAGTGGAAGGTGGGTCAAAGGCTTTCTCATTCTGCACTCTTACTCTTTCAAAATAACACTGCCACTGAAACCCCAAAATATTTTTTAAAAGGCCATGGAGGAAAACTGTTACCACATATACGAAGAGTAATAATAAGGTGATATAACAAACATTCATTCAACAGAGTACTGTTCAAGAAAGCTGTCGCCCTAGTAGGCTAAACACTGACTAAGGTTTTCTCCTTGACCAAACTCCAGCCAAGCTCCTCTGAGCAATCTTCTCAACTAGACAGGCCTCAACCTTGGCTTATTAAGACTCGAACAGGGGCGCCTGGGTGGCTTGGTCGGTTAAGCGTCCGACTTCGGCTCAGGTCATGATCTCACGGTCCGTGAGTTCGAGCCCCGCGTCGGGCTCTGTGCTGACAGCTCAGAGCCTGGAGCCTGCTTCCGATTCTGTGTCTCCCTCTCTCTCTGACCCTCCCCCATTCGTGCTCTGTCTCTCTCTGTCTCAAAAATAAATAAACGTTAAAAAAATTAAAAAAAAAAAAAAAAAAAAAAGACTCGAACAAAACACTAACATTTTCTAACAGCTCAAAGCTATGTCCTTAGGACGACCCTAGCTACCTTTAAACTGTCTGCCTGAGAAAACTCAAGGCTGACAAAAGACTTTACTGCTTGTTCCAGCCAACACATGAAGATAGAGCCCCTGTCTCATAGCCTCTTGGGAGGGTAGGGGCCTAACTGAGAAAGTTACCACCCTTTCTCTCAACTTTTGTAATTTTTCACTTCCTGGACTCTACTGTGCCCCTGCTCATCCCCATCCCTATTCTCCCTTCAAAATGCCAGGTTACATCTGTACAAATCAAAGTTGAGTTCAGTTTACTATGGACTCTTCCCTATTGCAATAGTATATTACTGATTAAAGGTAAAACTTTAGTGCTGGCTTTGCTTATTTTTTGACAACACTTAAATCTATAATTCTGCCACTGCTCCATGTTTTTTTAACTTTTTTGAAAATACCTTGAAAAAATTCATTTTCATACCTTCTTCCTTCCTCACATCTAACTTTTTTCTTATTCTACATAACCTAAATAATATTTACTATCTGTTAGGGAAGACAGGAAATTCAGAAGCAATATAAGAAAAGATCAACATATTTGTCAGATGGCAAAAGATAGAATTTTAAAAGTTAAAAAAAATAATACATGAGAAAAATAGCTGTCACTAATATGACAGTCAAGATTGTCAAGAGCAAACAAAAAGAGCTCTACAAATTGGTAAGAGGTAAACAACTCAATATAAATACAGCCTATATAAATAGGCATTTCACAAAAGACAAAGCAAGTGCCAATGATTAAAAAAAAAAACAAAACACATGTATGCAAATGTGGAGGTGTGGAGTCAGTGGGAAATCTCTATCTTCCTCTCAATTTTTTTTTAAATGTCCATTTATATTTGAGAGAGAGAGAGAGACCAGAGCATGAGCAGGGAAGGGGCAGAGAGACAGAGAGACACAGAATCCGAAGCAGGCTCCAGGCTCTGAGCTGTCAGCACAGAGCTCCACACAGGGTTCAAACCCACAAACCGTGAGATGATAACTGGAGCCACCCAGGCACCCCCCCAATTTTTTTTAATAAAGTTCTTCAAAAAATGAAATACATGTAAAGAGATACTCAACTTCAGTAGTGGTTTAAAAATGCAAATTAAAACCAACATGTACAATTTTTCATCTATCATATTAGCAAAAATTAATAAGACTAATACCTCAATGAAAGAGAAAACAGAGTGGAATGGATGAGCTCTCCGGAACTGACTTTTAAACATTGTTGATGGGGGTGTCAATAACTAAAACCTGTTAAACACAGTTATCTGTCTTATAAATATATATATGTGTATATATATATTATATGTGTAATATATGTATATATGTTATACGTATACATACGTATGATATATAATATATCATACGTATATATATTATATTATATGTATAATATACGTATATATAAATATACCATCTAATTCAAAAATCCCACATTTGGGAAACTATTCTAAAGAAATAAAAGAATCAGTTATAAGGATATAGGTACTAGGATGCTTACTGCAACATTGTAGTAGAAAAACAAGACAAAACAAAAGCAGGAGTAACCTATTATATGTATTTTATATATAAATTTATATTTATATAATATATAAATTAACAAATATATATTTATATGACATATACAAATATATACTCATATAACACATAATATATAATAATTTAAAACTTACAAAACAACATAATAAATTTTTCATAAAGGTTTTAAAGTTTAAAAGATACTTGTGCTATATCCATACAATGGCATATTATTTGGCCAAAAAACAAATGAAGTATTGATACACGCTACAACTTGTATGAACCGTAAAAAGCATTGTGAAAGAAGCCAGTCACGAAGAACCACATGTTGTATGATTCCATTTATATGATATTCCCAGGATAGGCAAATCTGTAGCAATAGATTAGTGAGTAGGAAGTTGGATGGGGTGGGGGATAGAGAGTGATAGCTAATTTATAAGAATTTTGTTTTTGGAGTAATGAAAGTGTTCTAAAATTGATTATAGTAATGGTTGCACATCTTTGTGAATAAACTAAAACCACTGAACCGTATACTTCAAATGGGTGAATTATATCACAAAAAGCTATTTTAAAAATACTACCCACTATTAACTCTTGTCTTATTCATCTTCAAAAGACTAATATTTAATATCTTTGTGTAAAATGAAGAATGTGCCACGGATTCGAAAGACAATTCCAAAAATGTAAACCTTAGGGTGTAGCCTAAAGAAACTATTCTAAAGAGGATACCACATTTTTGGATGTGTACATTCTCCTATGTTTAAAAATATTTCACAAAAATAAACAAATATAAAAATATTTCACATAATTTATAAAATGCAACACGAAATGTTTAATGACTACACTGAACCACATCTCAGAGTCCTAATTTTTCCGCCTCCTTCGAGGAGGACTAAAATTTATATATCTTCAGATTCATTTGGTTCTAGGATTATTTGACCGATTTGCATTAAGTAAATCTTTCTTAAGTATTTTCCAAAGTGCATTGAATATACCAAGGAAATGAAAATATCTGAAAATATTTTCCTGGTTCTCAAAAATTTGGTTAACATCAAGACAAATTATTTCTAATGCGCATTTAATGAACAATAATTTAATGGAAATAGGAATCCCACTCAACTGTATTGGGATGAGAGAAGACAATATCCTTTTTTATAACGATGAAAAATAGCAGACTGTAGACCCTTATTTTTGAATGAATAAACATCCTCATGTAGGAACAAATGCTTGCTTGTAGAAAGTTCTAAAATACTTCAGCAAGGTAGACGGTCACCAGCGCCGCTGGTGTAGTGGTATCATGCAAGATTCCCATTCTTGCGACCCGGGTTCGATTCCCGGGCGGCGCACACAACTTTTGCTATGAGATGATTTGAACACTGTCACTCTTTTCTTCCTCTGGAAACACTTACAATTTTTAATTTCCAAGAAGATTTCTCTTTATTATAACTCACTGTTGAAACATTCAAATTTGGAACCGTATGACAAAAAACTACACAAGTCCCGAAATAGTTAATCCTTACGCCTGCGCAGTCTGAGACATCCCTAGTGTCGGCTAGAAGAGCGGCTGCGCAACAAGTGAACCTATGGATTGAGGGAGGTTGAAAGTGCAAGATTATTCTGCGCCTGCGCGGCCCGGGTCACTTCGCTGGCTGCTCCTAAACTCCCGGCTCGCCGCCATCTTGTATCGGGGCTTCATTGTTCGCGTTGCGCCAGGGGGTTTAGTGTAATTGCCGCGGAAGGAGTAGACGGAGTAGCCTCCGGTCAGCCGAGAAACCCCGCTATTCCGCAGCCATAGCCGCTCAAAAGATTTGGGAGGTAGTAAAGGGTAGGGAGCTGGACCCGGAGGCGCCGCCGCGACAGCAGCAGCCATGGAGGACGAGATGCCCAAGACTCTGTGAGTCTGGGGCAGCGATGAGGGGGGCGGGATGGTGGTCGTCCCGGAGGGAGGCCTCGGCTCGGCGCGCTCCCCAGCCTATTGTTCTCTGTGGACTCCCAGATATCACGGCTCTTCTCCGTAGCGCACACCTGGATGGTTAGAGACCCAGCCCCGGGCTGTGAAAGGACAAGGTGGAGGGAGAGGGGCTCAGCCCTCTGAATTAATCGCATCGCCTGAGCTACACCATAGCGTGGCCTTTGGCCCCGCCACGGGCCGTCTGTGGTCGTAGGCCTGGAGAAAAGACATTTTCATTCAAACCTTTTTTCAGAACTCCGTGAACCTTTCTCTTTGTCCCATGCTTTCCTTCTCTGTTTTTCCCGCTCCCCCCACCTTCTTCATTAACCTCTTTTGATCTCTATAGCCGTCTCTCTTTCATTTCACTTTGATTTCCTCCAGAAACTCTCCTCTTCTTTTCATTTGCTTCTTGTTGATCGCTTTTCTCTTGAGGCTACTTGTGCTCAATTTTTAGTGAGATAAACTTTATTGTTGCAGTTGCCAGTTGGAAAAAAGCCAAATAGTTTTCTTTAACCTCTCTTTGGCTTTCCTTTTGTAGTGCCCCTCCCCCGACCATAAAGCCGAAAACCCAACACCGTAAGGATTTGGAAACTGCTTTTTTTGAAATGGAAATCTCACCCGGAGGTGTATATAGCTCTCGACTGAGGGGAAATGGATTTAATGCATTTTTATCATCGCTTGCTACTTTGTGATTGACATGTTGGCTGAACAAGCGGGCAGATTTTTTGAAGCAACAGTTGATAAATACCTTAACAGATTTAGTCACCTCTGAGATTTGTTAGTGTTAAATGATCTCAGCTGGGGATATTTTCTTTGTCACGTTGCTTCCCCCACAGCGTTCTCCTTTGTTTTTCAAAGTATTCTCTGAAGAGGTGATTTTGCCTTTGTTGCTTTTCCCGAAAAGAAGAAAAGGCCTGATGAATTTTTGACCTGGCTTTTTGTTTTTATTTTTAGAATACTGGCGATTTGAGAACTCCATGCGTTAAAAATACAATTTCAGGTTTCTTTCTGAAACTTTGTAGATGTTACAGTTGTGACGAAAATTGATCGATTATTTTTTCGCCACCAAAAGTGTTTCCGTTTTTAATCTGTGAGAACTATAGTTACACTCGTTTTCTTAAGAGATCAGTACACTTTTTGCTAGTTTATCTGGTAATCTGTTACTTTGAATATCTTCTTAATATGATGCAAGAATTATTGCAAAAAGCAAGGGTGTCCCTTGTTTTTTGAAAGATTGTAGATTAATATTCCTTAAAAAACTATTAGCCTCATAGGCTTTATGGAAACCGTTTTTTTCCTCCTGCCTCTTTGCTAGAAGTATGATAGCCAGCAGCATATTGGATTAAGCACTGCTCATCTTTTATAATGTCTTTAAATTTAAGATTCTTACATTATTTTGAAATTTTTAATTTCAGAAACTGCCAGAAATATCTGGGAACTTAACCTTTTTATTACGTTGATTTGGGAATATCAAATAATGAAGACAACTTCAGCTTTCTCAGGCCAGTCTACAAAAGCAGGTAGTTAAATTGTACTAGTATGGGGACAGGGGACCAACCATTGCAGGAGAAATAATGAAGGAAATTTTATTCAAATACTTACTGAGTGCATATGATTGCTAGGTTCTTTGTTAAATGCTTTATATGCTTGTTTAATCTTCATCAGAACTGCAGTAAAAAGTCCATTTTTGCAGCTGAGGAAGAGCTAAGCTTAAAATTTAAGTAACTCACCCAGGGTCATATACCTTTTTGTTCATCATTCTGCAACTCTACTGTCCTCAACTCTTAACTCTTACTGCTAAGTGTGCTTTGTATTATTTACTAGAACACTCCATCCAAGAATCTTTTCCCTAAAGTAGTCCATGCTCTAACATTGCCTGTTATCTCCCTGGTTTCTACCTCCTCAACCAAAACTCCCCATTCTTCCAGTAAGACCAGTCTTGATTAAACATGAGTAAGTTAGTTAAACGCACAAGTTTTCCCAGCAGTGTTTTTACTTTTTATATAAAATGTTTGTTTTAATGATCCTGCAAGTCAGGGTCTTTTTAATATGTTCTTAGCACAGTATCTAGTCTGTGGTAAGTGATCACTACATTTGTTTTAAAAGCTGGTATAATTCCAAGCAATGAATCAAGATTTTCATTCTTGAGGAAAAGGTAGTCTAAATCTCAGTGTCATCTGTGTACCTAAGTGGCTCAGAGGAAATACCTTCATTTGCCGCAGATGAGCGTTCATCATTGTTAACTTAGAGATTGCCAGTGTTCAGTTTCTTGTCAGCAGTACCTAGGAGACATTGTGAGAAGTGGTTTGATTTGGGGTATATTTTGAAAGTAGAGCAACAGGAATTACCAAGAGACTGGAAGTGAGGTGTGAGAATGAAGTCAAAAATTAGTAGGTTTGTTTACAAATGTGTAATATCAGTCATCTAAAAAGTTTGGGGGCAGCTGGGTGGTTCAGTTAAGCGTCGTCTTGATTTTGGCCCAGGTCACGATCTCAACAGTTCGTGGGATTGAGCCCCATGTGGGCTCTGCACTGAGAGTGTGGAACCTGCTTGGGATTCTCTCCCTCTCTCCCAAAACAAATGAACTTTTAAAAAGTTAATTAAAAATGTTAGTTTGTGACACACCTGGTTGGCTCAGTTGGTAGAGCATGTGGACTCTTGATCTCTGGGTTGAAAATTCCAGCCCCACTGGGGTGTAGAGATTACTTTAAAATCTTAAAAAATGTTAGTTTGTTGCAAAATGTAAAAATGAGAACAGTCTTGAGAGCATGGGGTCTTAGGATGTCTTGAGGCACAGCTTTAGATACATTTATTCAGGCTGGTTTAGGTATATGGTCTGAACTCCCAAGTGAAGGAAGTGCCAGCTACTAAGAGGTCCAGGTATCAGAAAAGTGACAATTGTTAAGTAATAGGTTATGAAGCTGATGTATATGTACAAGCGTTTGCTGTTCTACGTGATTTCATAATTAGTAAAAGACACACACATTTCCTTCTGAATCAGCGTAACTCAGGCAAAATGGGATAATTATCTAGCAAATTGGAAATGTTCGATAGTAATTCTGAGAGTATACAGTTCTCTCTTTGACAGATATTTACAGAGTACTTAAAATGTTCCAGGTAGGGCTCTCAACACTAGATATATACTATGAATAAAAATGAGAATCTCTACTCTTAAGGAATTTGCTATTAGATAAAAACTTATTCATGTTTTTAACTCATTTACAGAAGCATCCTAGCAAATTCTGCACTTCGATACAATGTTTGCATGTCAAACCCAATACAGCATTCTGCTTTGTAAATTTTTACTGTAGGTTAAATTTTCTAGAGCTATACTAATAAAAATGAGTATTTTAAACATTTTGGATTCCAGTTTTGTAACTATTTGAACTTTATCAGCTTCGAAAATGTATATTAATTAAATTGGTGTGAAATCCTATCCCTGGCAGAACTGTTTAGTGTTAATTGGTAGCATTGATGACTTTTTCCATTGATTCTTCTCGAGCAGTTTTTCATTTTGAAAAACTTAAAACCCACAGAAAAGTAAAAAAAAAAAAAAAAAATACTACGTTGAGGACGTAGGTACCTTTTTTGTGGATTTACCAGTTGCTAATAGCCAAATTTGTCTTATCCAAGTATATTTTTTGGATGAACCATTTGAAAAGACCTGACATTTCAGGCCTAAATGCTTTGCCATGTATTTCCTAAGAACAAGGGCATTGTCTTACATAGCCACAATACAATTTTCATATTAAAGAAACTATTTTGGTACACTATTGTTAGCTAATATATACAGTTCCTATTCATATCTATCCAGTTGCCCCAGGAAGACATTTTTTAGTCCATGGAAGTCTGTTTGCCATAACAGCTCTACACAGGATTGGCACATAATCTCAATGTTGGTATAATAAATATCAACATGGGATACTTCAGTCTACGCTGTTAACGAGAAATCCATGGAACAGCTAAAAAGGGATAGTTTAATGTTTAAAAAAAAGCATTTGAAAAATAAAAACTTATATAAATGTAAGAAAATTACATTTTTGTTTAGTGGTCTAATAGACATGACAGAGAACCTTGGCTTACTGCTGCTCCGGTATCAATTTTTGTATCAGTTGGGATTTTTTTTAATGCAAGGAGCAAAAAATTTAAGCAGTAAAAGAATTTATAAAAACAAGCTATTGGATACTCCCACATTTGCAGGAAGGTTATGGAACCTGACTTAGAAAATGTTCAGGAAAGAGAGACTGCTGTCAGGCCACAAACTCTCAGGATGCTACTATCACATCCACTGAGAACCAGATACCACAGCCTCCACTTTCACTGGACATGGGACTCCACTGCTGTTTGCCACCAAAATGGATTTTCTTCAGTCTCTGCTTCTTTGTCTTCTGTTTGTCTATCTTTGTCTTCTGTTCTCAGGACTAGTTACTCTAATCAACCTCGCCTAGATCACATGCAGGGGAGACTACAAAACCATATCAAGACTTTCCGGCTTCTATAGAGAAGTGAGCCTCTGCCATAGAATGAGGATTTCTCTAAAACTAGGAAGCAAGATGTTTGGCAGCGCTCCCCAAAAAATAAGTAACCAACTACACATGTAACTTAAATCTGTGCTGTTAATTGGAAATCCTCTTGGCTTCAGTAACAGAGTAGTATGTGACAAAGTATGGAACAGCTAAAGAAACTAAATGAGAATGAATTTTGTAAAGTATGGCGTGTTCTACAAACTATAAGAAACTTGTTTATTTTTCCATTGAAAGTATCATGAGTATAAAAAGGGTCTGCAGATTTTAAATTTGGGCTTTCTGTTTCAGATTAATATTTATTTAGCAAATAGATTTGGAAACATTAAGCTGCTAAAAATTTGAAGTAGGTAGGTATTATTTTAACTTATTGTTAAGAAGCAAAACTAATATGGGTTATTTTTATTTGCATGAGGAAGAAAAATATTTTGCTGTTTGATTTGTTTGATATGAAAATGTTATATGTTTGTGTAACTTCTCCTAAAAAGCATTTCTCTAAACAGGTGTATGTAAAATTTATATGTAAGAGGCTCCTGGAGCTTACAGTAAGCAGCAGTCCGCATTAAATAAACAATTGTAAAGCAATACAAATCCCAGTGCTTTTTAAAGTAACTTTTTAAAAAAATTACGTATCTTCAAAGTAGGTAATATCACTCAGAATATATCTCAGAAAATTGGACAATTTTGGGAAGAGTAGATGATAGCATTTTGGTTCCCTAAATACTGCCCACTTGTCACTAGATTATCTAGCTTTAGGAGAGTAGATGGTAGAATTAAATTTTCGGAAGAGCCATTTTTTTTTTTCATTTAGACATATGATTAGATTCATATTAGACATATGATTATGATTCATTTAGACAATCCTAAGATTTTCTTATAGCTATGAGTCAGGTGAAAATAGGCATAGAAGAGTTGAAAAGATGGTACAGAGTTCTCACATAACCTTCACCCGGCCTCCTTTAATGTAGAAATCTTACAAAACTATGGTATAGTTATCAAAACTAAGAAATTGGCGTTGGTACAATACTGTTATTAACTACAAGGTTTATTCCAGTTTCCTCAGTTTTTCTACTAATGTCCTTTTTCTATTCCAGGATCCAATCCAGGATACTACATTGCATATAGTCGTCTCATCTCTTCACTCTCCTTTAATATGTGAGGAGGAGATGTCTTTCATGACTGTGGCATTCTTGAGAGGGTTTCTCCCACTATACAGTGACTACTTTTTTTTTTTTTAAAACACTATTCATTAGAATTGAGTCACTAAGACTAGCCTACACTCAAGAAGAGTGAAATTAAGCTTCACTTCATAGAGGGAGATGTGGATATACATTAAGAGAACCGATTCATTGGTTAGAACCAATCATTAAATATTTCAGAGGAGATACTTTGAGGCTCTACACATATTCTATTTCTACTTAAAATTTTCATCAAGTAAAAGATCCATGGGTGGATCTTGCCAATAGCAGTTATTACTGTAGTGGTTTAGTGGTGATTTCCCTCATTCCTTCTACATTTATTGATTAGAATTCTGGAAGAAAAAGCTAACCCTCCTCCCCAAATCTAGGTTACAGTCAAGGATTAGTCACTGTATTTGGTTGTCCGTGTCTTTCAAAAAAAAATTTTTGTTTTCATTTTATTTATTTGAGAGAGAGAGAGCCAGCATATTCATCAGGGAGAGGGGCAGAGGAAGGAGAGAGAGAATCTTAAGTAGGCTCCATGCTTAGTGTGGAGCCTGACATGGGTTTGATTCCATGACCCTGAGATTATGACCTGAACTGAAATCAAGAGTCCCGACACTCAACTGACTGAGCCATCCAGGTGCCCCTCAAGTTTCTTTTCATCAAGAACAGCCCACTCTTTTTAATATTTTTAGGACTATTTATTTATATATTTTTTAAGAGTCAGACACTTAACTGAGCCACCCATGCACCCTTAGGACAATTTTTAAATTATTATCATTGTTTATTTTTTGAGAGAGGACGCACGTGTGCACGAGTTGGGGAGGGAAAGAGAGAGAGACAGGGTCTGAAGCAGGCTGTGTGGCGTTAGGGCACAAGCCATGAGATCTTGACCTGAACCAAAGTCAGATGCTTAACCAACTGAGCCAAGTGGGCACCCCAGGACAACTTTTTTTTTAAAAGAGATCAAACGGGCACCGGGGGACTCAGTGAGTTTAAGTGTCCGACTCTTGATTTCCACTCAGGTCTCATGTCCGCACAGGTCATGATCCTGGGGTCATGGGATCGAGAGCCCTGCATTGGGCTCAGCACTGAGCATGGATCCTGCTTAAGATTTCTCTCTCTCTCTCCCTTTGCCTCTCCCCCATGCTCATATGTGTGTGGTCTCTCTCTTTCCCTCTCTCTCTCAAATAATAAATAGATCAAACAAGCTGTCTTATATAATACTTCATATCTGAATTTGTATAATTGTTTTATATGTCCAATGTTCTATAAACTTAGGTCTGAATTTAACCTTGACTAGATTCAAGTTAGTTTATTTGAATACTTCATAGGTGATACTGTGTAATTTATATTGTACAACACAACACAATTTCTCGTCCATCCATAAAATGATTTAAAGTTTTGATCACTGGCCCTCAGTGGTGAAACAGCCAAAGCTCTCTCTTAGGGTAGAGTTTTCCCTTTACAATGTTAAGTAATCTGTGTTATAACTTTGGGACCCTGCAAATACCCATTTTCACACCATCCTTTCATGTAATGGTTTTGCATCCATTAATGATTCTTGCCTGACTTAATCATTTCAGTAGGGCTTACGCATTGTTTACTAATTTAATTCTCTCTACACTTATTGACCAGCATTTTTCTGTAAATGAGAGTTTCACCCTCATCAACTAGAGCTATTAGATTATACCACACTGGAGTTTCTACTCAGGGCAAGATGAATGCTTAATTCCTTCCCTTTAATTACCGATGTTCAGGAAAAGGACCTGATGTAATAGCCTCTGATACTGGAAAAATTGTTGTTGGGTATAGATGTTGCTGTTGATTTTTGAGTATCATTACCTGATCTTTAAATGTTGTTTATTGTTTCTGAGGACTCAGTCCTCCCTTTGCCATTTTAACCTATTCCAATGCTTTTGTGGTAAGCACTGAATACATGTCTATTGAACGAGTAAATGGAAGGAAGGAATTGAATCTATACTTTCTGGCATGTGTGGATGTTTATTTTTCTGGGGAGAAAAATGAGCAATTACAGTTGTTGGGAGACGCTTTCTGATTTCAGAAGTGATAGACCTCCAACTCTTAACATATCTAGAAGTAATCTCATTTCAAAATCCCATTTTTAAAATTTCTTTAAACCCTTTAAAGATTATCCCAGTCATGTGGTCTTGTAATACACCATTTACATTAATTACATTTGTTAGTCACCAAGGCATATTATCTGTTAAAAGTCTCCTGGAATCCTCCTCCCTCTATACTTCACTGATTAGTAATATTCATTGGAAGATTTCCCATCCCTTCGTGACCATGTGCAACAGGTGCTAAGTGATTTACCCATGATTTTTCAAAAATATATTGTGTAAACCAAAGTATTGGTTGGACAGTATAAGGGGAATTGTGTGAATTAAAAATTGAGGAAATTTTAATGTTCTCAGTAATACTGTAGAAGTAGAACTAACTGCAAAGCTTCCCAAAATCAATTGTATAAAATATTCTACACATCTAATAATTCATTTGAGATTTTTTAAAGTGTATCTTCCTAAGGTAAGCCTACAAACTTAGAAACAAAGAACAGGTTTAATTTGCGAAACCTTGACTAAACACACATACATAAGATTCTCCTCTACTAGTGGTGTCAATGTATTTACAAGTAACATGTCATACATCTGCTTTGAAAGAAAATTTGAAGTTCTCACAAACTTAGAATCTCTTCCTAATAGTGTAGTTTAAAGCAGAGATCTACCTATTCTCCAAATTTCTTTTTCAGTAAGCAACTTTAGAAACCGATGCAAAAGAAGCAAATTTAAAATGGTAAGTTGTTTTTCTTTGTGTTTCAGATATGTCGGCAACCTTTCCAGAGATGTGACAGAAGCTCTAATTCTCCAGCTCTTTAGCCAGATTGGACCTTGTAAAAACTGCAAAATGATTATGGATGTAAGGGTATTTTACTTAGTTAACTCTCTTCTTTTTTATTTTTTTATTTTTATTTTATTTTTTTAATGTATGTTTATTTTTGAGAGACAGAATATGAGCGAGGGCAGAGAGAGAGGGAGACACATAATCTGAAGCAGGCTCCAGGCTCCGAGCTATCAGAACAGAGCCTAACGTGGGGCTCGAACTCAAGAACAGTGAGATCATGATCTGAGCCAAAGTCGGACGCTCAACCAACTGAGCAACCCAGGCACCCCAGCTTTCTTCTTTTTTAATACATAATTTAAACCCATGACTTCCAGGAATTTTTTTTAAAGAATAGTTTTATTTTTATATTTGTAAATACGCTCTATATCCAACATGGGACTCTTGAACTCACAACCCCAAGGTCAAGAGTCACATATTCACCCAACTAAGCCAGCCAGGTGCCCCTCCTCCATGAACTTAGTTTATACAAAGGTGCCTGATTGGCTGAGAAGAACATGCAACTCTTGATCTCAGGGTTGTGAGTTTGAGCCCCACATTGGGTATAGAGATTACTTAAAAAAAATAAACTTAAAAAATAAAACCTGCAAGGTCATTAAAAAAAAATGAGGCACCTGGCTGGCTCAGAAGAGCACAAAACTCTTGGTCTTGGGGTTGTGAGTTCAAGCCCCACATGTGGTGTAGAGATTACTTAAATGAAACTTGAGGAAAAAAATTAGGTCGTATAGTCTAAATTCCTAGTAACTTTAATATCTTTGAATCAGTCTTAGCTAATGAGTTTAATTTGTTTTACTAATAAATAAAGGAAGAAGAGAATGGAACTAATCATTTCCTGAGCAGATGACAACTATAGTAGGTTCTTGTTTTAATGTGCACTGATGCATCAGCATTGTTTTATATGTGGTGTCATTGGCTAATCTGGAAAATCAGTTATTACAATTACATTGAGAAATTAGGTCAAAAATAATAGGTTGTGAAAGTGGGTTTTTTTGTTTTTTTATGAAAGTATTTTTAACTTTTAAAATGTCATGATTCAAGCTTTTCTTGCATGGTGGCAGTTCCCATCGATCAGACCATAACGTATAGAAAAAAACATTGAATTCATTCATCTGTGATTGCTGTTAACCCTGAAGCATAGTATGCATAAAAAGGCAAGTCTGGGGCACATGGTTGGCTCCATCACTTGAGCATAAAACTTGATTTCGGCTCAGGTCATGATCCCAGGGTCATGGGATTAAGTCCCACTTTGGGCTCCACGCTCAGTATGGAGCCTGCTTATGATTCTCTCTCTCCTGCCCTTCTCCGCTACTCTCGAGTTCTCTAAAATTAAAAAAAAAGACTGAATTCCAGTCTATTCACACTGTTGGACGGGTGTTCATATTTATGAATGTTATAGTCTTTGGAATATGAAGGCTGATAGTGTGAATGCTTAGGTTCTTTTTATGTAAGAAATACAGTTTTTTCTGGGTACAGATTAAGTAAAATGAAGATACTTTTTCATTTGATTACACTTAAATGTAAGCTGTTTTTTCTGATCGCATTCTGATGCCTGACAACACTGACCTTTCTAATAGAATTACCATTAAGTGTAGCATTATTTTGAATTATGCAATTTTTAAAACATTTTTATATTCTCTGATTTTTTTTTTAAGTTTTATTTATTTTGAGAGTGAGAGAAATGCGGCGTGGAGGGGCAGAGAGAGGGAGACAGAGAGAGAGAGAGAGAGGGAGAGAGAGAGAGAGAGAGAGAGAGAGAGAGAGAGAGAATCCCAAGCAGGCTCAGCCTTGTCAGCACAGAGCCCGATGCAGGGCTCAAACCCACGAACTGTGAGATCATGACCTGAGCCAAAACCAAGAGTCAGACGCTTAACCGGCCACCCTGATGTTTTTAAAAAGTCAGAGCCACCCTGATGTTTTTAAAATAAAATAATGATTGTCTTGTGGTTGCCTCCTTACTCTAACGTTTTTACAAATCCTTGCCAATCACTTGTTTAAAAAATTAATTGTGCTTGAAACAAAATAGTATATTTCTTTAGTGTCATTCTGGTCTTTTGAATTAGTTTCCTATTTTAACAATTATACTTAGATTATGGAAATAATTAAAAAATGGACTCTAAAGTCATATTTTCCAGATAGGTATAAAATAGGGGTGTTTTTCTGCCGCTTTAATTTACAGTAAAGCATCCAAGCTTCACCTATTATCAGACCTCAGATACTTGAAACATCAGAAAAGAAGAGAATTTTTAAAAGACTTGTAAGCAGGCAAAAAATTGTCAAAAAGTCCACATTCTTTTTGTTTTTTTGTTTTTTAAGTTTATTTATTTTGAGAGAGAGTGAGAAAGAGCAGGGGAGAGGCAGAGAGAAGGGGATAGAGTATCCAAAGCAGGTTCCATGCTGGCAGCAGAGAGCTCAATGCAGGGCTCGAACTCCCGAACGGTGAGATCATGACTTGAGCCAAAGTTGGACACTTAACCAACTAAGCCACCCAGACGTCCCCCACCCTTTTTTTTTTTCACAGAGGGAGAGCATGCAAGCTGGGGAGAGGGGCAGAAAGAGAGAGAGAGAGAGAGAGAGAGAGAGAGAGAGAGAGAGAGAGAGAGAATCTCAAATAGGCTCCACACTCAGCACAGAGCCCAACTCAAGGCTTGATCCTGCAACCCTGGGATCATGACCTAAGCCAAAAGCAAGTCAGATACTCAACCGACTGAGCCACCCAGGCACCCCAGAAAGTCCATCCACATTCTAAGATCTAAAAACTTCCTTTACCAGAAAACCTCTTTAGTTTTCAGAGCCCGAAACAGGTTTAAAAAGGTTGGGTGAGATTTTCTACTTAGCAAATTAGAAGTAGTAAGGATATATGTGTGTTTATAGCAATAAAAGGTAACACATAACAGGGAAGGGAGAGAAAAGATCATTAAAAGCCAGCACTGAGAAACCATGGGTCTGGTCAAACTTAACTAATGTCTGTAGCATAAAAAAATAATTATATGATAAGAAATGTGTGTTTAGCTTATATATCCATCCATCCGTAAGTAGGACACTTAATCATTAATACAAAATTCAATTATACGTAGTAGTATAGTATAACCTGTTGAAGAAGATAATTTGTTTTGTTTTGTTTTAATGTTTATTTTTGAGGGGGTGCCTGGGTGGCTCAGTTGGTTAAGCATCCGATTGACTCAGGTCATGATCTTGTGGTTCATGAATTCAAGCCCCATATTGGGCTCGTGCTGACAGCTCAGAGCCTGGAGCCTGCTTCCGATTATGTGTCTCCCTCTCTCTCTGCTCATCCACTGCTTACTTGCTCCCTCTCTGTCTTTTTCAAAAATAAATAAACACTAAAAAGAGAAGGTTTATTGCGGGGGGGTGTGGGCTCACATTGAGGAGGGACAGAGAAAGAGGCAGAGGATCTAAAGTAGGCTCTGTGCTCAGTGCATAGCTGGATGTGGGGCTCGAACTCACAAACTGAGATCATGATGTGAGCCAAAGTCAGAGGCTTAACCAACTGAGCCACCCAGGTGCCCCAAAGAAGATAATGTTCTATAAAATTACTATATTTCATTTTTTAGGTGTTTACTTCCTTATCTGAAGGTTTACTTATAGAATGGACCCTTCATTTTCCTTGGCTAATTATTGAGATATACAAAACTTTACGTAATTCCAAGGTAATAAGAGTGTACAACTTAAATTTGACTTTTGTGTTTCTTCAACAGACAGCTGGAAATGATCCATATTGTTTTGTGGAGTTTTATGAGCATCGTCATGCAGCTGCAGCGCTAGCTGCTATGAATGGGCGGAAGATAATGGGTAAGGTAAGCTGTCATAATTAAAGAAGGTGACTTGAGGGATGTCTTGGTGGCTCAGTTGAGCGTCTGACTCCTGATTTTGGCTCAGGTCATGATTCCAGGGTTGTGGGGTTGAGCCCTGTGTCCAGCTCCTTACTGAGCATGGAGCCTGCTTGGGATTCTCCCTCTCTCTCTCTCTGTCTCTCTGTCTCTCTCTCTCTCTGTCTCTCTCTCTTTCTCTCTCTGCCCTCTCCCCCACTTGTTTTCCCTCTCTCTCTCAAAGTGAATGAATGAATGTGACTTGAAAATTTTTATTGCATGCACTTTTGTTTATCTTTTGGAAGTGCTATATTCACATTATAGCAAAAGGTCACATTTAATATTTGAAAGATGGGATTAAGCTTTTAGAGGACATGTTTATGTTGGTATTCTTCATGGTGCCTCACACATGGTGCATACTAAAATATTCGTTGAATTACTCAAGCTTGGATGAAACGTCTAGAACTTTGGATAGTAATAGGGAAGAATAAAAGGAAAGAATTTATTGTTACTTTAGATAAGAAAGGTTAGTTGAATGTTAACAGAAGTACGTAAGATTAGGATTTGCCAACATTTGCGCAAGTATAGGTTAAAAGATAAGTATTAAAACTGACCAGAACTGGTATCCCCTTGAATGTTTCATCTACAACATATACTTTTCTATGTGTTTATAGATATAAATCTTGTTAATAACTGATTTTGAGCTTTATTTTTATGGAGTATAAATGTTGAAAATTTTTTTTAGGAAGTCAAAGTGAATTGGGCAACAACCCCCAGCAGTCAAAAGAAAGATACAAGCAGTAAGTATATTTTATACTCTTTGAACGTTTGTTTTTATTGTACACAGTAGTTTTATTATAAAGCATATAAACATCATACATGTTTGCAGTAATGTTTTGATCGTTATCCTAAGATATGATTGAATGTGTTTGTGTTAATAAATTTAAGAACAAATCTAATCTTTGTCATCAGGTAGTACCGTTGTCAGCACACAGCGTTCACAAGGTAATTGTATCTTCTTAAACATAAAATGAAATCTCTTGAAAGGGTATTCACTAACCACTTGAAGTTTTTTTGTTTGATACCGGGGGGAGGTGGGAGGGAGGAGGTCATATTTCTGTTTGTCTCTCAGGCAATATTTTTCCCCCTTCTTCCCAGTGTTGACCAAGTGTGGCTTGTCCACTACTTTGGTGCTATTTCAAGCTCTCTGACCCCCTTGGTAGCAGCTGATGCCTTAGAAATACTTTCACCAACTAAAGGGCAAGATACCCTGCTTCCTTGAGGTCATGGTCTGTGCTTCATACCCAGATCTTCTGATTGCTTGAGTTGCTCCTGAAACTGTGTTTCCCAAATGGCAATCCAATATGTTGCTTAAGGCCTGCCAAATGGGGGTAACTTTTCTTTCCAAATATACTTTGTCAAAGTTGATGTATGTGTTCCTTTAAAGTGTTGATCCAACTATTTTGTATTTTTAAAATGTTTCCTTTTTTGTGAACATTGTCTTTAAAAAAAAAAAAAAAACTTCACATATGGGATCGTTATTTCTCTCCAATGCTTTTTTAATGGTTCTGATATAAAGTGAAGGGATTACTGTTTTCATTCTGTTGCCTTCAGTCTTAGTTCACTTGCACATGGATTCACATAAACTGAATGGTGTAATGTCTGGGCAACCAAAACTGTTGGCTTTTGAGAAAACTGTCAAATACTTTAACATCAAACTGTTGCAATGCAAGGTATTTCTTTGATTGTTCTTCACAAAATATGGTTAAACCAAGTATATCATGTAGTTAGCTTCAGCAGATTGTCTTAACTGAGGCAAATCTAGTCTACGTATCTCACAGTACCACTATTTTATTTTAATTTTAAAACTTTAATGTAGTGGTAAACTGGATAAATGTAAATAATTACTATTAGAATGGTAATTAAGTCATTAAATTTTTTTGCAAAACTTATACTAGTTTATTGTCTTAGACCAGTGTAGTCATTGGCTGTAAGTAGAAATAGAATTGTCAGTTTCCAGTTAGATATGTCACAGTCTTTAAGAGAATCTTTCCTATATTATGACCTTGATTCATTATGTGTAAAATTGATAGAATTTGTATAGACATAGGATAGTGTTAAACTTTTCTATAATCCATAAATTAAGATTACTTTATTGAATAAATTTTAATATATTTTAAATTCTAAAATTTTATTTTTCTTTTCACTTCCCCTTCCTTCCCTTTTATAAGATCATTTCCATGTCTTTGTTGGTGATCTCAGTCCTGAAATTACAACTGAAGATATAAAAGCTGCTTTTGCACCATTTGGAAGAATATCGTAAGTAACAGAAGATAAACTTAAACTGATTTTAATTAGAAACAGTCTTATGTAGAAGTAATTTGAAAATCTGTTATGAATTTTGGACATTAATTTTTTAACATTTGAATATAATACATTTCGTTTAGAGACTATTTAAGCAGTTTATAGCCCAAGACTGTTTTCCCATTGATAAATAAATCTTCGGTCTTCAATTATTTTAAAATCCTTTTTCAGTTAGCATGAGCTCTTAAGAGACAAATTTGCTATTGTACACATTGTTTCTTTTATATAGTGTCTTGCTAACTTGGTCATAATCTTTAGTAACCTTGTGCTGTGACTAAGGTATTTGGACCGTTGGGGCACTTCTATGATACCATGCATTTTGTGTCAATAAATATATTTTAACAAAAAGAAACCTTAACAATTGACCCTAAAAAGCAGTTGTTAAATGTTAATCCCCAGGTATCTACTCTTTTGTGGTTGTTGTTACTGTTAATAATAATGCCTTTATGTATTTTGTGTAGCACTGTCTTGCTTGCATTTGTTATTAATCATACAGTTTAGGCCCTTTGTAAATAGCTCACTGAAGGTAGTGTTCATCATAAGAGAACTTCAGTATTTTGAAAAGCATGCCATAATACAGTAAGAATAAGTTGATTACAGTATTTACTTATAGGTACTTGTTGAATTTAGAAAACAGATTTTTGGGATTTCTCGTTGCTTTATTATTTTTCTAGCTAGAAAGAGTAGTAAAAAGGGCATGTTAGCTTTGGTTTAGTTTGAGAAACAGACCAACAGCAGAGATGAAAAAGATGAGGAGACTGGAAAATAAATGCCAATAGTATTGGTGGTAGATTTGGAGAGTTTTCATTTGAAGAGTTGTAGTTCATTGGTAGGATGAAAATCAACAGTGAACATGGAATGGCCGGAAGATTAGAGTTTATAAATGGACTCTTCTGTTAGGCAACATTTTTCTTTGTGAGAACTGATTAGGAAAATAAGTAAAGTTCTAATTTACTGATTGTTCCTTTTAACCTATCTTAGGGTTTTCATGATGGTTAGCTTGCTTTCAAATATCTAGACTGGAAGGTCTTAACCTGTGGCCTCTCAAAAGCTCTATAAATCTCTGTATACAAAATTTTGTGTTTGTTTTCATTTTGGTATGGAGTATCTTTGTAAGTTTTATCCTATTTTCAGAGTAGTCACAGGACCATAAAAGGATTAAAGAAGGATTAAAGAACCCTGATCTAGATCTTTGCTGCTTCTTCCTTAGAGAATCCTTTCAGAAATAAGTAAGACTTAAATATATTTCAAGGCTAACATATCCTGAAACTTAACTTTAAGAAGAAAAAAATTTTCTAACATTTTAACAGATTCAAACAGCTATTTTATTAAATGCTTTGATTTTGGTTGAAGTAGCTTCTGTGAAAACATGGGGATTTTAGTTTGGGATTAGATAAAGATTGTTTAACAATCAGTGATTTTCAGTTAAATGACATTCAAATTTTAATAATTTCATGACTTTAATCATGTATCAGTAATTTCTTTTTGTTAAATATGTTGGTATAATAATTATAGTCTAGATTTTCTTATGATTAACCATAATTATTGATGTGTGTGTGTGTATACATATATATTTTTTTTTTTTTTTTTTTTTTGTAAGTCCTTTCTTTATAACTTGTAGATGATAATTTTAATTTGAGGTAACATATAATGTTTAAGTTTTAGGCTACCCAAGGAGTTAGTGTTCCTAAATTTAAAAGAACCATTCTCAGTTGGTAGCATCATTTCCTTTTTCTGTTAAAGGAGATAAATATATATTGAAAGGTTCTCGTCGTGATAGTCAGGTATTCTCTGTAGAAATCCTCAACAGTGCTCAGTTTATAGATGGTGTGTAGTAAGTGGTGGCCTATTAGAATATGTAGTATAAAAGATATAGTACTTTTGTGCCCTAATTTATACAGTTTATATTCCTTGAGTTTAGAGTAGTTTAACAAATTTTGCTATAGAAGTGAATCAGCTACCAAATTAAATGCATGTGTACCATACCGATAATTTAATATAACTGTTTTTTCATATTGAGAAGTGACTTGCATTAGTTTTCCCTTTCACCACCACCTCTTTGTCATTTTGACTCTAAACACTTAATAAATCACTTCTAAATTGATCGAAATGTGCTTATGTATACTTTAATATAAAATTATATTGCATGGCTTTCTGACTTGGGTTTTTGTTGTGAAAGTGCCTGTTTTGTTCATGTGTCCTGAGAGAACAAGCATTGTGACATACCTGGCTAACTTAAAAGCAGATTGCCTGTGAAGCACAATTTGAGTCCAATTTTTTGAGGTATGGAGTTTTAGCTATCATGGCTGGGTTTTTTTACTCAATCTCAAATAATAGGGCTCTGGTTATTTTGCAGAGTATCTCTGAAGAATGGACAGAATTGCCCTGGCTAACTACAAGCTACGGTTCACAGTGGATAAATGTTGGCGTGCTTTTTTACTTTCTGACTTTTTAAAATTTTGCTTTTATATCTTGTAGTTTCCAATCAATCTTATATGATTGCTATTTTAAAATTCAGTATAAAATCTTTTCTTATATAGTTTAAAACTAAAGTGTGTGTCTACTGTTTTTCTTCAATGATTTAGCATTTCTGAAAACATCAAGTTCTCAAAATTTACCCATAGTCCAAAAGGGGGGTGTCAATTGATCTGAGAAAATGAAGTAATTTAATTAATTTAGGAAATATACAGCTTTTCATTCTTTCAGTTTCCAGTTTTATATTTTAATTTTTTAATGATTAGGTAGTATGTGGTATCAAATAGAAAATTATAAATTGCATGGTTAAAGAAAGCCATTCATCTAATGTGCCTGTGAACCCTATAAATGGTTAAGCAATTTCATATGAATAGCTGCTTTTACCATGCTTAAGATTTGAAAGTTTAAAAACTTTTTGAAGTGGGAGGCAGTTTTTGTACAGTATATACATATATGTTTAAGTAGTTATTGATTTGCATGTTTATAAAGCCTCATTTGCTAATACATGATAAATGTTATAGAATAAAAAGGTGAATATTCATTAAAGGTTCATTTTAATGAAGATGAAACATAAAAATGAGTTGTGTATAACATTCTCACTTGATACACAGAGGAGAGTGTGTAAACCTAAACTTCTGATTATTTCTGATTTCAGAGATGCCAGAGTGGTAAAAGACATGGCAACAGGGAAGTCTAAAGGATATGGCTTTGTCTCCTTTTTCAACAAATGGGTGAGCTCAATTAAAAAGTGCATGTGCGGTCCTTTAAGAGTAAAGAATAAAAGTACTCATTTTGTTTTAATGATTTTATTTCATCTGCCATTTGCTCATTTCACTGATAATTAATGCCTTCACAAGAGGGTATCTTTTTTTTCCTGTTTGGTCATTTATTCAGCATTTATTTAGCACCTGATATATGCGAAGTACTGATAAAATGTTTTCAGAATGTAGAAAGTAGAGATGTTTAAATTATCAGCCAAAGGTAGATATTGAAAATCTCATTTACTTAGTTAATTCATTATCTCCCTGTTTTGTATTCTCATGATAATTTAAAAGTAACTAATAACGTTTTCTGTGTTTGCTTCATATATATGAATATGTATAGCTTTTGATTATTATAAATTGATTTTTATATATGTTATTTTACTGATTTCTCTTAGTTGTAGTAATTTTCCATTGGTTCTTGTGGGGTTTTTTTGTTTTTTATGAATTTCTAAAATGTAAAATTCTATTATCTGCAAATACATACAATTTTATCTAAAAAAGGTAACTCATGGGGCGCCTGGGTGGCGCAGTCGGTTGAGCGTCCGACTTCAGCCAGGTCACGATCTCGCGGTCCGTGAGTTCGAGCCCCGCGTCAGGCTCTGGGCTGATGGCTCGGAGCCTGGAGCCTGTTTCCGATTCTGTGTCTCCCTCTCTCTCTGCCCCTCCCCCGTTCATGCTCTGCCTCTCTCTGTCCCAAAAATAAATAAAAAACGTTGAAAAAAATTTAAAAAAAAAAATAAAAAAGGTAACTCATTAGGGCACCTGGCTGGCTCAGTCAGAAAGCCAGGGGAGGAGTTTGAGCCCCACATTGAGTACAGAGATTACTAAATAAATAAATAAATAAATAAAATGCTCCAGTTGGTGGGAACTTTTAAAAAATTATATATTAATGTACTTGAAAATGTCTTCTCATTTCTTTCATTTAACAATCATTTACTGAGCACCAATTTGCATGCACTTGAAATTTTCAGGTTTTGTGGAAAAGGAAGGATAGTGCAGTTTGTCAAATGAGAGACAAGGGTAGGGTAAAGGGAAACCCTTTAGTGTGACAGCTGGAAGAAATCTTTGACATATCCTACATACAATGTAATCATGTGCTGTTGTTTTTAAAAATAATACACACACACACACACCATGGAAATCTTTCCGTAACCAGTAATTATAGAACAATATAAAGAAGCTCTATAATTACTAATTATGGAAAGATTTCCCTGGTAAATTAGATGAAGTTTCATTTGTGTTAAAACAAAAAAACAGGGGCGCCTGGGTGGCGCAGTCGGTTAAGCGTCCGACTTCAGCCAGGTCACGATCTCGCGGTCTGTGAGTTCGAGCCCCGCGTCAGGCTCTGAGCTGATGGCTCGGAGCCTGGAGCCTGTTTCCAATTCTGTGTCTCCATCTCTCTCTGCCCCTCCCCCGTTCATGCTCTGTCTCTCTCTGTCCCAAAAATAAATAAAAAATGTTGAAAAAAAAAAAAAAAAAAAAAAAAACATGTATTTGTTGGGTATCTGTTCTAGCAGGGATAAACAAAAAACTTGCTGCAGAGTTTCCTATTTGGCGGTAGGAAGTAAGAGGCAAATGGAGGGCAGAGTGGGAAGCTTCTCACATTATACTGTTTGAATATTGAACCTTGTAAATAGATTATAAATTCAAATAAATGATTTACCTATTTTAGTGTAATAACTCAAGATTCAAAATAAATGCCAGAGATATCACACTTCAGAAATACAGGGGTGAATCGTGGGAGAATATATATGCACTGGAATATATGCTAAGATTTCATTAATTTTAGATCTTAGTGTGTTGCTTTTATGTTACAACTGTCATTCCGAAGATAAATAACAGAAACACTACTTTCTGTATAAGAACGCCTTAGGGAGTTAAAAAAAAAAAAAAAAAAAAAAAGAATGTCTTAGAAAATGAGCAAGCAGGGGCTCCTGGCTGGCTCAGTCTGGAGCATGTGACTCTTAATCTCATGCAAGATTAAGTGAGTTCGAGCCCAATGTTGGGCATAGAGTTTACTTTAAAAAAAGTTTGAAGGAAATGAACCATTAAGAGTTTTTGATAGGGGCGCGTGAGTGGCTCAGTCTGTTAAACGTTCAACTTCAGCTCAGGTCTTGATCTCACGATTCGTGGGTTCGAGCCCCGCGTTGGGCTCTGTGTTGACAGCTCACAGCCTGGAGCCTGCTTCGGATTCTGTCTTCCTCTCTCACTGCCCCTCCCCTGCTTGCACTCTGTCTCTTTCTCTCTCAAAAATAAATAAACATTAAAAAAATAAAAGTTTTTGATAGTATGCAATGTATTTTAGAAATATTTTTCTTTAATAAACGAGTTATATGAAATAAATACTATATCATTTCTTAATGGCTTCCGGTCAGGTTTATGACCATGTTACTGTGCCAGTTTCTTCTGGGTTTTAAAAAATACATCTGTTTGCAGTTATGCCAAATATTGTCAAACTTTCTAGTTACTCTGCCTGCTTACAGTGGAACTAATGTCTGGTTATTCCTCACAATGAATTCTTACTATCCAGATATTTTCTATAACAGCTTGCAACCATTTTGCCCAGAATTTATTTTCTAAATCAGAAATCTGCCTTAACAATGTTTACATGGCTTGCAAGTTTGGGTAAGAGAATGTAGAATGTACTGCAATTGTATCTCAGCTATTCATAGTAACATCATATTTTGGGATATGTTCAAATGTGTTATGCAGTGTAGCTGTCATCTTCCTTTCATGAAGTGAAAATGTCTTCTAAGAAAGTAGGTAAACCTGTGAAGAAAGTGAGTAAGCCTGAGAGGTCAGGGAAAACCCATGTATTAGAAGATAACTTGAAAATGGTAAAGCAGGGGCGCCTGGGTGGCTCAGTCGGTTAAGCGTCTGACTTCAGCTCAGGTCACGATCTCGCGGTCCGTGAGTTCGAGCCCCGTGTCGGGCTCTGGGCTGATGGCTCAGAGCCTGGAGCCTGCTTCCAATTCTGTGTCTCCCTCTCTCTCTCTGCCCCTCCCCCGTTCATGCTCTGTCTCTCTCTGTCTCAAAAATAAATAAACGTTAAAAAAATAAAAAAAAAAAAAAGAAAATGGTAAAGCATATTGAGAGGTAAAAAGATAAAAGTTCTGCCATATGCATATGTTACCTACCAAATTTAAGAAGTTTTTTATGTAAGATGAGAAAATAACAACCAAGAGTGTTGTTGGTTTCGAAAGCTTTACTGTTTTTGTTGTTGTTGAATTTTTTTTGTTAACGTTTATTTATTTTTGAGAGACAGGAACAGAGCTTGAGCGGGGAAGGAGCAGAGAGAGGGAGACACAGAATCCAAAGCAGGCTCCAGGCTCTGAGCTGTCTGTACAGAGCCCAACGTGGGGCTCGAACTCATGAACTGCGAGATCATGACCTGGGCTGAAGTCGGATGCTTAACCAACTGAGCCACCCAGGCGCCCCCCTCAAAAGCTTTACTGTTAATCATAGCATCATATTTAGGAAAGGTAGAAAAATACTTGATACCATGTGTTGATAGCCACAATTAGTATGAGTTCCTTGGAGGATTGATACATAGGATTTTAATATTTTGTGCTATTTTGGGGAAATAGGTTGAGGGCTTTGGTGGACTAGGAACTAATTTTTTCTATTTGAGATTATGGCATATAAACCCCTACTATGTAAAAATCACTAATCATATTTAAAATAAAAGAGAGTCAGAATATCTATATATGGCCTCTGGAGTCAGCCAGAGATGGATTTGTATCCTAATAGCCATTCCTATGGTATGTTAATTTTGAGGAAATAATTTCATTTCCTAAGTTAGTATTTCAGCTTCTGTAAAATTTGTGTTATGTGATTGGCAGTGCTCTGGTGTTGTGAAGTGCCACAGCCCTAATTGCAGTTACCCCCAACTCCTTTGCCTCTCTTCTTATGTTGGATGTTTTAGGGACAATTGCCAATACCGATGGAATGTAGCTTTTCTGCCTACTCCGAAGTAACTAAATACTGCTAAAGAAAAATTGAGTCCACTGGTTTTACTTCTAATTTAACACTGAACACATTTTAAGTGAGTGCATGGTACTATCTTTGTAAACCTGTTCTTTAGTTTGACTTCCCATTGTTTGCTGTCTCTTCCTGTCTCCTCAAATATTCCTTCCCCTTCTCCATCATCACCCAAGCCGATGACTTTATGTTTCACTGAAAAAATAGAAACTATCATACAGGAATTCCCTCAGCTTTCAACCACCAAACCTACATAGAATTTATCCACCTTCCTTTTCCTCTATTACAGTAGAAGATATGTCCTCCCTGTAAAAGGCCAAATCCCTCACAGTTGGGATCCTGCCTCTCTCGCCTTTTCAGGGACTTTGTTCCTATGCTTATTCTTTTGTTTTCCTACTATAGCTTTATTGAGGTATAAGTCACATACCATAAAATCTACTTGTTTATTGTGTATAATTCAGTGGTTTTTAGAATATTCACAAAATTATGCAACTATCACAATTTTAGAATATTTTCAATACCCCAAAAAGAAACCGTCGCTGTCCTTTTCCCTCTATGTTCTCACTTCCTCAGCCCTGAACAACTTTTTTTTTTTTTTTTAAGTTTGTTTATTTTGAGAGCGAGTGCTAGCAGGGGAGGGGCAGAGAGAGAGGGAGAGATCCCAAGCAGGCTCTTCACTGCCAGCAGAGTCCAACACAAGACTCCCAACTCATGGACCATGAGATCATGACCAAGCCAAAATCCAGAATCAGATGCTTAACTGACTGAGCTACCCAGGTGCCCCAGCCCTGAGCAACTATTAATCTACTTTCTATGTATATAGATTTCTCTGTTTCGAACGTTTTCTGTAAACAGAATTGTATAATATGTTCTTTGCTATACTCTTGTCCTTTGTCATCAATCTTTCCCTTTGTTAGATCATTCCCATCGACCAGAAAACATGTTCTAGTATATATTAATCAAAACCACACTTGGGGCACCTGGCTGGTTCAGTCGGTAGAGCGTGGGTCTCTTGATCTCAGGGTCATGAGTTCGAGCTCCATGTTGGGTGTGGAGCCTACTTGAAAAAAAAAAAAAAAACTTGATTCCATATCCCTTTTCCTGCTGTGTCTCTATTTCTCTGCCGTAATTTAGAATCAAACTTCTCAAAAGATTTGTTTCCATACTGCTTTCACTTCATCTCCCATTCACAACTGTCTACACAAACACATGCACATGCCATAAAAAGTTTCTTCCTTCTCTTATGAGTAGTTTTGTTTGTTTTCTAGGGCTGCTGTATCAAAGTACCATAAGCCGAATGACTTAAAGCAACCAAAATTTACTTTCTCAAAAGTTTTGGAGGTAGAAGTCCAAAACCAATGCTGTTGTCATGGCTATGCTCCCTTTTAAGACTCTGTGGAAGAACATTCAATTCTTAGTTTCTAACAGTTGCCAGCAATCCTTAGTATCCTTGGCTTGTAAATACGTAAGTCCAGCCTCTGCCTTTGTCTTCACATAGCCCTTTTAAGTTTATTTTGAGAGAGAGCATCCAAGCGAGAGGCAGAGAGAGAGTGAGAAAATCCCCAAGCGGGACTCAGTCCCATGAGATCATGACCTGAGCCAAAATCCAGAGTCAGATGCTTACTGACTGAGCCACCCAGGCACACTAAACATTTTTTTTTTTTTTAAGTTTATTTATTTATTTTAAGAAAGAGAATCACAAGCAGGCTCCTGTTATCAGCATGGAGCCTGATGTGGGGCTCGAACTACAAACCATGAGATCTTGACCTGAGCCAAAACCAAGAGTCAGATGCTTAACCATCTGAACCACCCAGATGCCCCTGTCTTCTCCTCTTCTGTTTTTAAATTTTTTTAAATGTTTGTTTATTTGAGAGAGAGGGGGAAAAAAACAGGAGTGGGGGAGGGGCAGAGAGAGAGAGAGGGAGACACAGAATCCAAAGGAGGCCCCAGGCTCTGAGCTGTCAGTACAGAGTCCAATGTGGGGCATGAGCTCACGAGCCATTAGATCATAACCTGAGCTGAAATTGGATGCTTAACCGACTGAGCCACTCAGGCACTCCTCTCCTCTTCTTGTAAGGACATCAGTCATACTGTATTTAGGACCCACCCTGATCCAGGATGATCTCATCTTAACTAATTCGTCTGCAAAGACCCTATTTCCAATTTTGATCACCTTCACAGTTGGGGGAGCAGATGGTAGTTAGGACTTTATATCAATTAAAGGGACACAGTTCAACCCACAACAGTTAGCATTTCATGAATTGCAAACTGGTAAGTGTGGTAAACAATGTGTGTTTCTTTTTAAGAATATGCATTTCCTTTTCATGTATCTCAAGAATAGCCTTTAGCCTTGAATCTGTTTCTTCTTTCATGGTAGATAAAGCCTACTTTTGACATAACAGATAAGAATTGTACCCCATTTACTTTTCAGTCCACTGTAAGCTGGCTTTTGTTCTCATTCTGTACCAACAGTACTCTTTTCAGATTTACTGCTAGATTTCTATGTCTTTGGCTCTGTGACAGTACACTTTTGTCAGTTTCTTCCTTTCATCACTGGGAACTTCTTAATCGCCTTAGCTAGTAATTTTTTCTTTACCTAGTTTTCAGATTTTGTTGTTTCTCAGGGCTCTGTCCCAGGATGCCTTCTTTTTTCTTTCTGGTCTTTCTTCATGACTCTGAATTTCATATCTCCAGTTCAGCAGTTTACTTTTTTGTGCACCATGCTTACTAACAAATAGTTTTAATTTAGATGTCCTACATCTCAAACATAATGTGTCCTTTTTTTTTTTTTTTTTTTTTTTAAGTTTATTTTGAGAGAGAGAAACCGTCAGGGGAAGGGCAAAGACAGGGGACAGAGGATCAGAAGCTGGCTCCCTCCACCCTGACAGCAGGGAGCCTGATGCAAGCTCACCATTCACAAACCTGTGAGATCATGACCTGAGCCTGCCTAAGTTGGATGCTTAACTGAGCTACCCTGGTGCCCCATCAAACTTAATGTGTCTTAAATGGAGCTCTTTGTTTCTTCCTCAAACTGTTTTCCTCCTCCCTCCTAGGTTTCTTATTTCAGTAAATGCTAACTAACACTGTCCTCCCTACTGCCCATGCAGGAACATAGGTTATCTTTGATTCCTCCCCTTTTACTTACTGTGCATCACCACAGTTCTGTTGAGTCTTCCTGTAGATATATGCACTGCTACTGCACTAATCCTAGTCACCAGCTTTTTTTTTTTTGCTGTAGGTATTGAGTTAGTTTCAGAGTGTCTTTTTCCTATTACTACCCATGTCTGTAAGCCATTCTCTTCCTAGTGCTAAGAATGGCCCTGTTAAAACATGAATCAGATCATGACACTCTCCTACTTAAAATCTTTTAATATTTTCCTCTGGTACCTGTTTTTGCTCACTAGATTCCACTAAAACTAGTTGCCTTTAACATGCCTTTTTATTCCAAACATACTAAACTGTTTCCTGCTATAACATACTTTGCAGTGCTTTTCCCTCCACCAGGGCTTTCTTCCCTGACGTTTTGACTTGGCTAGCTCCTGTTCCTCTCAATTTCAGTGTAAATGTTATATTTCAGAGAGACCTTCCCTAATCATGCTGTCTAAAGTAGATCCCAAAGCCCATATTCTCTATCCCATCCTTTTGCCTCTGTCATGGCATTTACCACAATTTGTGATAATTTAATTTGTGGCCCCAAAAGAATGTCTGCTCTGAGGCAGCAGAGACCATGTCTGTCTCATTAACCAGCGAATCCCTAGCACTTAATCTGATGCCTACCTAGAACATGGTAGATGTTCAGTGTTTACTTGTTAGATGAATGAGAAATGAAATACTGTCATTAAGAAGCTTGTTGGATTGTGTAAAGTGAGATTTTCATCCACAGTCTGAGTTATTAAATGAACTTTATAAGGGGCTTTGAACTTTTTTAGGGAATTAACATTCCCAGAGTCTGATATCCAAATAAAAGAAAGATAATTTAAAAGCACCATTACATTTTAAGAAACCTATCATATATTGTGTATTTTTAAAATTTACTTATTTAAATGCAAGTTAACTATTGTGTATTTTATAAATAAAGCATTTTCATTCAGAAAACCATTGTGAAAACAGCTGAATTTTCTCTACTGCTTGTAGTCACTCAACATCAATTAATAGTGGCTTCTTTGTCATTTCTAATGTGCGGAACAGGATGCCGAAAATGCCATTCAGCAGATGGGTGGCCAGTGGCTTGGTGGAAGACAAATCAGAACTAACTGGGCAACCCGAAAGCCTCCAGCTCCAAAGAGTACATATGAGTGTAGGTGTATTGGAGAAGAAAAGGAAATGTGGAATTTTGGAGGAAAATACGCTAGATTTTAAATGTTAGAGCTGTTCCTGGAGACTTATTGCAGAAATAGATGAGAAGCAAATCAAGACTACTGTCCAAAATGTACTTAGTTTTCATTTTTGTGATTTTAAATAATAAATGATATTATTTCTAATGTCAAGTCTCCTATTAAAGAGAGAATATTGAGTAATTTTTTTTAGATAATCTTGGGCGGGGGGATTAATCCTCAAGCAAATGTAGTATGTATTCTATACGCATTTTGGTCAGGGTAAAATTTACCACTATAGTAGTGTAGTCAATGTTACTTTTCTCTTTCTGAACATTTCATTTCATGAGTTTAAAATACTAAACTTTTCCCTCCCCAGCAAACACCAAACAGCTGTCGTATGATGAAGTTGTAAATCAGTCTAGTCCAAGCAACTGTACTGTATACTGTGGAGGTGTCACTTCTGGACTGACAGGTATGGGAAATTTACTTGTGTGTCATCTTGAGGTTAATGTTTTTACTGAAAAGCTTAATATCTGTATAGGATTTTATATAACTTAGTGTGGTTTGTTTTTGTTTTTTGTCTAATAGAACAACTAATGCGTCAGACTTTTTCACCATTTGGACAAATAATGGAAATTCGAGTCTTTCCAGATAAAGGATATTCATTTGTTCGGTATGGGTGGTTTATTCGAAAAAAAAATTTTTCTCCCAAAAAATGTTTGAATGTTTAACTTAGTAGTTTTCTTAAAAATTTACCTTGGTTAGAGAAATAGAAATTTCTCTAGCATTTAGCAGTATTTGCCACTGTTTTTTAATTGGTTCCCTCCCTGTTACCACAAGGCCAATAAAACATTATCTATTAAGAAGTTTCTCCAAAACTATAAGACTTTTGAAAAAAAAATATAGCAAAGAAAATAAACAATCGTATTCTTTTGTATGAACTACCTGTTTTATGTCAAGCTCAGTTTGATTTTTAAAAATAGACTTTATTCATAAGTACTTTAAACAGTTAATATTGGTGATTCTTAGTATTATTTCCAATAGGTTCAATTCACATGAAAGTGCAGCACATGCAATCGTTTCTGTTAATGGAACTACCATTGAAGGCCATGTTGTGAAATGCTACTGGGGCAAAGAAACTCTTGACATGATAAATCCTGTGCAACAGGTGAGAGGGTTCTTGACTTTTCAGGTAATTGCTGGGCTAACAATAGGTTATTTTAAAATGAAATTGTTGGAGGGATGCCTGGGGCCGAGTCGGTTAAGTGGCTTACTCTTGATTTTGGCTCAGGTCATGATCTCACAGTTCATGAGATCAAGCCCTAAGATGGGCTCTGTGCTGCATTCCAGAGCCTACTTGGGATTTTCTCTCTCCCTCTCTCTCTGCCCCTCCCCAGCTCATGTACGTGCTCTCACATGCTCGCTCGCTCGCTCTCTCAAAAAAATTTTTAAAAAATGAAATTGTTGATAGTCCTTGTTTCTAGCTAAAGTGATTATCTATAAGGGCTCTTGTTACATGTATTACAGTTCTAGAGTGGTAGTTTACCTGGCAGGGTATTCAATTTTTTCTTAACACTTGGTAGATCTATTCACATACTATTTGGAGAACTCACAAGCATGTTTGACTTAGTTGAAACAAAACCTATAAACATATTTAGAGCTTTGGCATTTTCTTCTAGATTTTTGCTGCTTTTGTTTTTCCAGGCAGCTTTAGTGGTTTCAAATGTAATCCCATAAAAATTTCTGTGAGGAAACTGTAAATGGAGCACCAAGACAAGAGTAGGAAAATCCTAAACTATGTACGTTTCTTAGGTAAACTGAATATAGGAATAAGTAATTTTTAAATCTTCCCTATCTAGTTTAGAAAACATTTAAACATTATACTGGGTGTTTAATATTTATTACTAGGGCCTTACCTGCTACCTTACAGAATGTGCCATTCAGAGCATCATGTAGAGTTACAGCACTATAACTTCACTTCTTTTTCTTTTTTAGCATTCATTTTATAAGCTTTTGTTTATCCTTTATTTTTTTTCTTTTTTAAATGTTTTTGAGAGAGAGGGCACGTGCGTTCGAGTTGGGGGAGGGACAGAGAGTGGGAGACAAGATCTTAAGCGGGCTAACCCCTTAGAGCCCAGTGTGGGGCTCGAATTCACAAGATCATGATCTGAACCAATGTTGGATGGTTAACTGATTGAGTCACCCAGGTGCCCGTCCTTTCATTTTAATTGTAATGATGGCCCTATGTATTATGGCTATATATTTGTGGTATATTAGGACTGTATGTGTACATACAACTTCAAATAATACTAAATTACCTGTTAAAATTTTAATAGCAGAATCAGATTGGATATCCACAAGCTTATGGCCAGTGGGGCCAGTGGTATGGAAATGCACAACAAATTGGTCAGTATATGCCTAATGGTTGGCAAGTACCTGCATATGGAATGTATGGCCAGGCGTGGAATCAACAGGGATTTAAGTAAGCATACCTGCTCTTTTCCTTTATTATTAGCCTTTGAAAAAGTCAAGAACTTAGGAAGAGATTTTAAGTAATTAATAAGTAATGTGGTCCTCAGTCTAAAGCAAGGACTTAGTTTAGAGTGGTTTTTAATGTATAGTTTTAAGTGTATTTCTTTAAAAATTTGTCTGGAAATGTGCTGCCTTGAGGTATAACCAGTGTTATAAGATTTTTGGTAATGCTTGATAATGAATCAACTAATATTTAAGAAAATGAGAGCTTAATATTTACTAAGCTTTTTATGTGACTAAAGATCATTTAGCCATTCTTGCATACAGTTATTTTGATGCTAGTTGTTTTATTCATTATGCCTTTATTTTTCTGTGCAAAAGGATTTATGCACACATTGTTATATGGATGCCTCTTTATACACCCTGAATTATTAAATTTTATTTAAATTTTTGAAACACTGAAAATTAAAATAGTTCTTAGTTTCTATTTTAAAATAATCTTACATTTTTGGGGTGCCTGGCTGGCTCAGCCATTAGAGCATGTGACTCGATCTCAGGGTTGTAAATTCACACCCATGTTGTTGTGTAGAGATTACTTAGAAACAAAATCTTCTAAAAAGTAAAAATAAAAAGAGTCTTGTGTTTGTAATGTTGAAAAAAATTGAGTTTACATATGCTAATAATTGTTTTAATTTCTTCTTTGAATAATAAAAATGCTAGTCCTTACTGTACCAAATGATTGTTTCTTTCGAGTAGTTGTTTGTTCAGTGTATGTCCAACCCAGGTGGACAGTTTTCCTTTTTGAGATTAGAAATGAGTTTTTTCTGAATTCAAAGGGGATAAATGTTTACAGGTAAAGGGTTTTTTTTTTTTTTTTTGTAACTGTATTAAACTAACAAAATTAAACTGCATAAATTAAACCTGTGACGATGCTTGGTTTTTTTGGCTTTTTTTATTTCATTTTGAGAGCGATTGGGAGTGAGCAGGGGAGAGGCAGAGAGACCGGGAAAGACAGAGGATCCAAAGTGGGCTCTGCGCTGATAGCAGAGAGCCCATTTCGGGGCTGGAACTCACAAACTGTGAAATCATAACCTGAGCTAAAGTCAGACACTTAACTGACTGAGCCACCCAGCACCCCAGGATGCTTGTTTTTAGGAAAAATAGCTTTTGCCTTTGCTTTCTCTGGCATAACCATTACTCTTATATTTGGGCTTAAGGAAAGTGTATTTTCTTTGTATATGTTACTTCTTGGCATTACATTTTATTTTAATCAGTGGATTTCCCCTCTTTGCTCCTTTCATGTTTTCTACCAGTCAGACACAGTCTTCGGCACCATGGATGGGACCCAATTACGGAGTGCAGCCACCTCCAGGACAGAATGGCAGCATGTTGCCTAATCAGCCTGCAGGGTATCGAGTGGCAGGGTATGAAACCCAGTAAAAAAGGACTCCATAATCTAAAGCCAGTGGCTTGAGGCTACAGGGAGTGTAGTAAAGCCGTTGTTTACTTAAAAGATTTATCAAATCAGTCAGTGCAAATGTCAGATACAATGTATTTATTTAAAAGATTCATTTTTTTAATCATGAAATTACTTATCATCCACATTGTTTTAAAAAGAAACAAGATGCTGGATGTCTGCCAATTTTTGCCTTCATTACCTTTTTTGATAAAGTTTCTCAGATCCTTGTTTCAAATACAAATGCAGGGATTGCTGCCACTTTTTTAAAATTAAGAGGCAGAAAATTGCACAATGTTGAACTTTTTTCCACTAAAGTAGTGTGCAGTTCTAGTTTGCATTCCTGATATGATTTAAAACATGTAATATAAAGATGTTAAAAAAAAAATGAAGAACCAAAACTGTGCAGAGTCTAGAAGTTCTTTGTAATCTTCAGCTTGTGCACAATTCTGTTTTAGGGGTTTTTGTTTTGTTTTTTGTTTTTAAGGCATTGTTTGAACTCTCCCATCTCCACTGTTTTCCCTTGGGGTTTTTTAAATATAAATTATTAGTTTACATCATTTTTGTAACTACATTTTTCACAAATTTGTCTTGCCTTATTAAATTTCTGTAAAATATACTTAAATGGAAAAAAATGATGTTCACTTAGTTTGAAAACTTTTCTCAGATGGATTGATAATTGCATTCATTTTGTGTTTTATATGAGAAGGTGCCTCAAGAATTCCCTCTTGGATTTGTTTAAAAGGATTTTTATCTTCTGTGATATACTTTGCTGTGTACCAGGAAATATAAAAACAAAAACTTGCTACTAAAGAAAATCTCTGAAATGTGATAAGTTCTTATGAGCCCGTGTTAATTCCATGTGTCAACTTCTACATTTACATGTACTGTTTCATTCTGTAAAATGTTTTAGCAGTTTAATATTTTGCACAATTAGCAAGCTTTGTAGGTCATTTCCTTCTTAAAGGCATCCTGCAGAGTTGACAGGAGATTTATAAGGTTCTAAGTTGTTTGCATGTGAATATCAAATACACACTTTGGTAGTCTTTGAATACAAAGTCATCTGCTCTTGTTTTTCAAGAATTTTGAGACACAAAGTTGTATGTAAAGGAAGATATTAATTTGCCATTTTCTAGTTATATTTACTCAAAAAGAGTGAATCAATTTGTACAAATGATAGCTGTGAAACTGTAGAATATCCTACATCAGGCTTGGGGTTCATTTTGAACTTCAAAATTAGCCTGAAGGACCAGCCGGGCAAAGTATTTTTTAAATGTTCAGAGGCCAAAAGATAAACAAACAAAAAAAAAACCTTAAAATCCTACCTCCTTAAACAGCCTTCAAAGAGGAGAATCCTCAGTGCAATCATTATTTTGATTCTTTTGGTACCTGTTTTCCTGGAGTTCCCAATTTTATTATTTTGGGGTGGCTCCGAGCATTAAGAGGTTTAATCTTTGATGGCATTATTCTAGTTTTGAAATTTCTAGTACATTTCAGAGTGTCGTCAAAGAGTTGTGGGAGATTTTGTTTTGTTTTCAGTGAAAGTCACAAACTTCATTCTTCCTTGACTCACAAAGGGGAAGAGTCCCCAGTATACATATTTGGATGGTTCCGTTGTTTTTAAGACCTTCAGAGAGCTCCTAGTATTTAGCAACAGATAAAAGCCTGTGAAATCTTGGTTTCCTGAACTGTCTTTTCCAGGTAGGAGCAAATTAAGGTGGTCTCTAAAGCCAATACTCATGTAAACCAGAGCCCAGGAAAGACAACTCATAAGTGTATAATTCTCTGGAGCTCAATTCTATGCAGTTGTACTGATGTTTCATTAAGTCACTGTGTATTTTTAAGTGTTGATACATTAAAAGTTGCTTTATGGAAGATGAGTAAATTTTTTAAATACTTGGGAATTTTATTTCCTTGTTAAATTTTACAGATCAGGGCATGCAACCAGAAGCAGCTTAAATGAAATACTCAAAAAAATAAATAAATAAATTATCAGGAAACTATTTTTAGATTCTTCTGGCTTATGTTTCTATTTTAGGACCCTCGTTATTTTTCTTACTCAAAAATACTTTATTTCCTGTACACCTGTGGACTGCAGGGTAAATTATTTGGGCATAAGTAATTTAAACAAAAGTATAATTTTTCTTTCATTTTGACTATCTTAATACTTTTTACTAGTCAGTATATTTTCTTATTGCACAAGTCTTAAAGTGTACATTGACTACTTTTTGAGAAGAAAGTGGTATTTCTCAAAAAGTTACTACTGAACAAATTGACATTTCAAGAACATTGCTAACTTTGGTTTAAATCTTACTCCTAGTGTTGAATCATTTAAAGATTTTTTAGCCTAAAAATCATACTGGTATTAGTATCAGGTAAGGAAATTAAAGTTTTAAAAATGGCTTCATTGTCTGCAATATTCATTCAGATTACTATAAAATACATCTGGTACTGTAAAGAACCTGAAGTGATACACATTGAATGGGTCATTAATCCAGTATTCTTTGCCCTGACTGTTTGGATATTAAAGTTCCTTTATGTTTTCTATAACCTGTGGGATCTTCTTGCAGTGATTATTGTGTGTGAAAGATTTTTTTGGTCTAGCGATATTGTTATATTCACTCAGGTATTTTTTTTTTTTTAATCTTATTCCAGAAACCATGGTTTTCATTGGGTTACTGTTTAATACCACAAAGAATTGGCATTACATAGATTTAACTCATTATGAAACCAGGATCTCATTTTCCTTGTTGATATTATCTCCCTGTTGAAAATGAGTTCCACATTCCAGTTTTATTCTCCTGTTCTGTCCCTGTGCTTGGCTTGTCTTCCTTTTGTATGTGTTAGAGTTCAGTTGACATTTGAGAAGGCAGTTGGCAGGGACTAGATTACATATACAAAGAAAGTTACGTTCGCTATGTGCTGTGGAGTGCTCTTTAGGTTACAGTTACATTGGAAAAGTAAAGTGTGCTTGTAGGAATTAAAAAGCAAACCCTCGCTGGCTCAGTCGGTAGAACATGTGACACTTGATCTCAGGGTCATGAGTTCAAGCTCCATGTTGGGTATAGAAATTACTTAAAAAAAAAAAAAATCTTTTGAATGGAAGAGCAATGATTTCTAAAAATAAAATCACTTTTTTGTAAGGGTTATTCCATTTTTTCCAATCACTGCATTTTTACTTTTGGGTTTAGAACTGGAAGAACTTATCTCCAAAACAACACATTTTAATTTAACAGCCTTAATAAAATGTATGTAAATATGTCTCAGTTGAATAGGATTTTATATTATGGTCTCCATCGTTGGAGGCAGCTGAAGCTGTTCTGATAGTAATTCAACTAAAAAAGGAAAAAGTTTTAGACATCTGACTCAGGATTACTAGGCTAGGAATAGGGATTAAATACGATTTTACTAATACTGGGTAAATGAGATTCAAAGCTGCTTATCCTTTTTCAGTTCTAAAGTACCAACAGCCATGGTTATATATACCATGCAGGATTTGGAGGATCTTTATATGGAAAAAATAAACAACTCTTGAAAGAAAAGACAGATGCTGACATTTGAAGGTCCCTACCAAAAAGCCAACTGGCCACAAATCCCTTTACAGTGGAGAATGCCAATCAGTAAGTCCTGCCTATGTACACAAGTCTTCCAAACAGATGTTTAGTGCTTCACTTTTTTTTTTTTTTTTTAAGTTTATTAAGCAATCTGTACACCCAATGTGGGGCTTGAACTCATGACCCCAAGATCAAGAGTCACATGCTCTTCTAACTGAGCCAGCGCTCATACTTTTTTTTTTAATACATTTATTTTGAGGGAGAAGAAGTGAGAGAATCTCAAGCAGGCTCCATGTTCCCAGCGTAGAGCCTGACAAAGGGCTCGATCCCATGACCGGGAGATCATGACCTGAACTGAAACCGAGAATTGGACACTAAACAAACTAAGCCACCCAGGTGCCCCCCGCAATGCTTCACTTTTAAATAAAGACTGCTAAAGATCACCAGAAATTGAGGAAAAACTTTTTGAAAGATCTAAACAAAAAGCAATTGTTAGGAATGTGAAAAACTTCAAAGTGTAATAACCTCAGATAAAAGAGGATACTCTTAAGAAATTGGAAGAGATACTTAGTAAAATGTCAGAAATTAAAATAATACATTTAGTGAGAATATTAAAAAACAAGGAAGTGTTCTAGAACAGCAGTCAAAAGTGGAGGGGGAAAAATAAATAGGGATAAATTCAGAAGTTTAAATACAACCAATAGGTGTTCTAAGGAAGAGAACTGAGAAAATAAGGCAGTGGTTGAAATTTATTAGAAAATAAAATTTCCTTGATAAAGTGATGAGTTTCAGGATTGAAAAAAGGCTATTATTAAATTAGCACAATAAATAATAAAGACCCGTCAGAAAGCATACCACCATGAAATTTTAGGACATGAAACATAAAGAGAATAAAGTTTACCATAGATCAAAAGAATCGAGAATAGTAACAGTAACATTGGAAACTAGGGATCCATGGGGTAGTGTCTTCAAAAGTTTGAGTTCTGTATCCAATGATATTTTATACACACGTGCTATCATGGGTGACCATAGAATAGACATTTTTGACCTGCAACTTCTCAAAAGATTTTCTTCCTGAATTCGCTGATTCTCAGTTACTAGATAAATTCCATTAAAATGAGAGCAAATAAAAAAATACATGTCTAGGAATGGGATCCAGTATGGGAATCCTGGATAGCAGCTGTGAAGCAACTTGGCAGCCAGTCCAGATTAATGGTGAGAGGGCTCAACTTGATTATCTGATAGATCGGGCAACGTAGATAATCCAGAGTGAGCCATTGGTGGAGGATGTGAGAAGACTTTAATGTTGGGAGGAAATCCTACCTGAAAGGAAATATTCCCTTTCTGGGCCAAATACATGTACTAAGATGTTTTGAAAGTTTTCCTAACTTACATTCATAAATAATTGTACTACTCCACTGCTTAGGATATCGTATATTGGATCTCCTCTGCTTGTCATCTGTTTACATCATTTGTTCTTAATTGTTTTTATCTTTTTGTTTGCTTTTCTCATTTCTAATCTCTGTTCCTTGAACATGCTTCCTGTGCTATCCAGACTCACTTGTGCTCCTTTTAATTTAGTCTTCATTTCTGAAATGGTTTTGTCATGTTTTGTGTCCTAGGTTAATACCAATTTCTGTTTTACCTCAGGGACATAACTTCCCTGAATTCTTCTTTTTTTTTTTTTTTTTAATTCCAGTATAGTTAGCATACGGTGATAGTAGTTTCAGATGTACAGTAGTGATTCAACAGTTCTATGCATTACTAGTGCTCATCAAGATAGATGTACTCTTCTATTTTTTTTTTTTTTTAATATTGTATTTGAGAGAGAGAGAGTACGCGAGCAGGGGATCCGAAGCAGGCTGTGTGCTGACTGCAGTGGGCCCATTGTGGAGCTGGAACTCACAAACCAAACTGAAATCGTGACCTGAACTGAAGTCAGACGCTCACCCAAGTGCTCCAAGATGAAGTGTACTCTTAATCCCCTTCACCTATTTAACCCATCATCTCCTCCCATCCCATCCAACTCCCCTCCAGTAGCCCTCAATTTGTTCTCCATAGTTAAGAGTCTGGCTGGTTTTGGTTTCACTATTTTTTCCTTGGTTCATTTATTTTTTTCTCAAATTCCACATATAAGTCAAGTCATTTGTCTTTCATTTCACTTAGCATTGTACTCTCTAGATCCGTCCATGTTGTTGCAAGTGGCAATATATTTTTTTTTATGGCTGAGTTATGTACACACACTGCATCTTTATCCATTTGGCTGTCGGCGGGCACTTGGGCTGCTGCCATAATTTGGCTATTAGTGCTGCAATAAACATAGTGCACATATTTCTTTGAATTAATGTTTTTGTATTCTTTGGATAAATTCCTAATAGTAGAATTACTGGATCATATGGTATTCTATTTTCAGTTTTTTAGGAATTTCCATTCTGTTTTCTGCAGTGGCTGTACCAGTTTGCATTCCCACCAACAGTGCACAAGGATTCCTTTTTCTATACATCCTCACCAACACATTCTGTTTCTTGTGTTTTTTATCTTAGCCATCCTGAAAGGTGTGAGAATTCTAGTATTTCTTAGCTGCATTTGCTTTGTTTTTTAAATTCACGTTAGAATGTTATATTGGCAGCTGCTTTGTGGGAACATTTTTCTTGTGTGTTTACTCCAGGGAAACTCTAAGTAAGCTTGGCTACTCTTATTTTTAGAGTGTCTGCACAAGGGCTGTGTTTATTCCTTTCTATTTATTTGTATTTGAAACCTTTGGATTTTCATAGACAAAGTACCAGCAGGAGAATAAAAGAGAGGGACCCCATTTAGGTTTCTCACTTCCTCCTTAGGCTACAATAAATTGTCTCTCTTGGGATGTGACCTTGCTCGGGACTTTTGTGCAGGCTCTCAGCTACCTGAGTTCCTTCATCCGCTACATTAAGGAGCCTAATTCCTGCCTTTCAAAGAGCTCCCGTAACTTGCTTTCTAAAAGACCTCTGGAACCCCGGGTACTTCACGTATCTCTCAGCACTCCCACATTTGTCCAGTCCTCACAGCAGACTCTATGCAGGGTGTGGCTCTTCTCAGAGTGAATATTTGCTGGCAATTTCTGAGATGTGCCACCAGCCCACTTCTCACCCCATTCTTCCCGACTGTTCTCTGTTGACCTCCCATCCAATACCACTCAATGTGGAATTTGTAAGTTTCTCTGCCTCCTTAGTTTCACTTAAGATATTGTTTGTGGGTCTGTGGTCATATGTTTTCCTTGTTGGTCTATGTTCTACAAGGAGTGGAAAGATCTAGATCCAGGCTGCTAACATGTTTCTACAGAATCAGAAGCCCAAAAGAATCTTTTAAACAAGTAAATCTGATTGTGACACACACGCCATTCCCCTTGGAAATGTGCTTCCAATTGCATTTGGGATGTAATCTAAAATCTTATATGAGGGAGCACCTGGCTGGCTCAGTTGGCAGAGCGTGTGACTCTTGATCTCAGGGTTGTGAGTTCAAGCCCCACATTGGGTGTGGAGATTACTTAAAATCTTTTTTTTAAAAAATCTTTAATATGATTTGCATTGCCATTTGTGTGATTTGTGCTTTCCATCTTGACAGCAGGCCATTCACTGTCCCGTAAGCCCTTCTGTTCCACACTCATCTTTAACACCTTATGTCAGGAGACAGAAACCAACACTAAAAATTTGAAAAGGAAATTTAATAGTAATAGCAAGAGTGGTTAACTACTAAATGGGGTAAAACAAGGACTTTGTTAAAGGGATCCAGAAGTCACAGGTGAAAAAAGCTACTACTTATAAACAGAGTGGACAACGAAAGAACTAGGGTTTTAGGAGAGCCCTGACATTCTGACCTCTTCAAAGAAGACTTGGTTCCCACAGGAATGTGCAGCCTGGTGAAGAAACCTGCCAGAGGGCATGGGCCATAGCTGGTCCATAGAAAGCATCTGTTACCAGAGAGCATGAACCAGCTAGAGCTGGTCTGTAGCAATAGTCCACCAGGTGGGAAAACAGCCAAGGTTGCCAGATGTAGCAAAAAAACCACAATCCCAAATAATGCATGTAGCATACTAAAAACATTTTTGTTTAACTGAAATTCAAATTTAACTGGGCATTCTGTATTTTATCTGTCACTCCTAGAAACATCTAAGCTGGTACAGCCAAAACTCCCATGGAAGGCAGCTGCAGGCAGGGGAGAGAGTGGTTTGAGGGTGGGATCTCAGATCCCAAAGACCACTGAGGAGCATCACTGGGTCTTCCATACACTGACCCACTGGCTCCCACACTGAAAAAGAGAAGAGAATCGGCACCCATAAGGGAAATGCTTTTCCCAACACCATTGCCTCACATTATTCCCCCAGTGCCCTCTATTGACAAACCCTAACATTAAGCCAACTGGCTCAATGATGGAGAGGAGACATGTTGGACAAAACAAAGAAGTGGATTGGGGACTGAGAGACTCCTATTATAGGGTCTTGCCACCTAAATGCCTTTTGCCTGCTGTATCTTCAGGTCTCCACTTAAATGTCACTTCCTTTAGGGGCGCCTGGGTGGCTCAGTCAGTTAAGCTTCCAACTTTGGCTCAGGTCATGATCTCCTGTTTCAGTTCATGGGTTCAAGCCCTGAGTCAGGCTCTGAGAGCTCAGAGCCTGGAGCCTGCTTCAGATTCTGTGTCTCCCTCTCTGCCCCTCCCCTGCTCGCGATCTCTCTCTCTTTCTCTCCCTCTAAAAAATTAAAAAAAAAAATTTTAATGTGGCTTCCTTTAAAAGGCATTCCTTTACCCACAATCTAAGTCATAAGTCAGCTTCTCAAACCATCTTATAAAGCTTTTCCTTTATAAGCATTTGTCACAATTTTTAGTTGACCCTTGAACAATACAAAGGTTAGGAACACCCTGCTCAGTCGACAATCTGTGTATAACCTTTGACTTCCCCCAAACCTACTGTTGACTGGAAGACTTGCCAATAATATAGTCAATCAACACATAATTTGTAAGTTATAAGTATATACTGTTTCCTTACAGTAAAGTAAGCTAGAGAAAAGTTATTAAGAAAATAGGAGACAAACTAAGGGTTGCTGGAGGGGAGGTGGGTAGGGAATGAGCTAAATGGGTGATGGGTACTAAGGAAGGCCCTTGTTGGGATGAGCACTGGGTGTTAGATGTAAGAGATGAAACACTAAATTCTACTGCTGAAACCACTATTAACGCTATATGTTAACTAACTTGGGTTTAAATAAATTTTTTTTAAAAAATCAAAATATATTTATAGTACTGTACTATATTGGAAGAAGTCTATAAGAGGACCCACACAGTTTAAACCCATGATCAAGGGCCAACTGGTATATTTATTTGTATGATTATATCTTTAAAACTTATGTTCTTTAAAAAAAAAACAAAGAAAAAAAAAACGTTTTTCACTAAACCCAAAGCTGGTGACTATTTTCTATAATACCATATATGGCCAGTACCTGGCAAATAATACATTTTCAATACATGTTTACTGAACTTAATAAATCAATCAAATTGTTATCTTGTACAATCTGCTTTTGACCAGATGGCTTTTCTGCCATGTGCTGATAGTACTGCCAGCTAGAGTACTAGGTGTGAGGTGATAAGAGCTAAAACTAAAAGACCAAATCAAGGCCAATTCTTTATGCTATGCCAAGTGAGACGGACTTCTTATTGTAAAGGTCCCAGGGAGCCGTTGATCTAATTTGTGTTTAGCTAAGATGTCTCCCAGGCTCCTGGCTTGAGCAATCAGATGGATGGTGGGGCTAGTTACTGGGGCTGTAAAAGGAAAAGGAGAAGTTTGTGAGGGCAGGTAAGGATAGAAGCTACTTAGAGGGCAGGAGAGGAAGGCTAATGAGTTCCAGCCTTCAACACGGGCAGCTTGAATGTGTGTGACAAATAACCAGTAGGTAATGGTACGGAATTTAGAAGGGAGATCTAGACTGAATACTCCAGAGATGGGAGTCCTCAGCATTTAGGTGATAGTTTGATCTATGGGATGGAAATCGCCCAGAGAGATGCTAGAGTTAGCAAATGATGGAGGATAAGCTCAGGTGCTTCAACGTTGTTTTGTTAACTTTATTTATTTTGAGAGAACAAGAGCAAGGGAGGGGCAGAGAGAGAGACGGAGAGAGAGAAATCCCAAGCAGATTCCTTTTGCTATCAGCACAGAGCCTGACGTGGGGCTCAACCCCTGAACCAAGAGATCATGACCTGAGCCAAAATCAATAGTTGGATGCTCAACGGACTGAGCCACCCAGGCACCCCTTGAATTTAAAAGAAACTGATAAAGCCTCTAGAAATTAAAAATACAATAACTGAGGGACAGCTGGGTGGCTCAGTCCATTCAGTGACCAACTTGATTTCAGTTCAGGTCATGATCTCGAAGTTCTGGGATTGAGCTCCACCTCTGGCTCTGTGCTGAGCGCACTTAAGATTCTCTCCCTCTCTCTCTGCCCCTCCCCAGCTCATGCTCTCTCTGTCTCTCTCAAAATAAATAAAATAAACTTAAAAATACAACAGCCAAAATTAAAAATTCAGTGGACTGACTGAATAAAATGAGAAATCTAAAATACATTTTTTAAAGTTTTTTTTTCCCCTTTTTGGGGGTGACAGAGCGAGCAGTGCACACAAGCAGAGGAGAGGCAGAGAGAGAGAGAGAGAGAGAGAGAGAGAGAGAATCTTAAGCAGACTCCACACCCAGTGTGGAGCCCAATGCAAGGCCCCATGCAGGGCTCCATCTCATGACCATGAGGTCATGACCTGAGCTGAAATCAAAAGTTGGACACTTAAGTGACTGAGCCACCCAGGCGCCCCTAAAGGTTTTGTTTTTAAGTAATCTCTACCCCAATGTGAGGCTCAAACCCACAACCTCAAGATCAAGAGTCATATGCTCTACAGACTGAGCCAGGCAGGCACTCCTACCATACATTTAAACTAGACTTCCATAAAATAAAACAACGTGAGATACATAATATTTGAAGAGATAATGATTGAGAATTTTCCACAATTGTAGAAAGCTAGGAATTCTCAGATTCAAGAATCACAATGGAGGTGCCTGGGTGGCTCAAGTTGGTTTAAGGGTCCAATTCTTGATATCAGCTCAGGTCATGATCAGGTTCATGGAATTGAGCCCCACACTGGGCTTTGTGCTAAAAGTGAGGAGCCTGCTTCGGATTCTCTCTCTTCCTCTTTCTCTCTCTGCCTCTCCCTTTCCCTCCTTCTCCCTCCCTCCCTCTCTGTCTCTCAAAATAAATAAAATAAACTAAGAAAAAATCTACCTCGAGGCTGAAAAAAATGATGTTCAGAGAATAGAGAAGGAAGGCCTCATTGTGTCCTCATTTTGTCTCATTGTGTCAAACCATAATGAGAATATTATGCAATCTGAGAATTCTATTTATAAGAAGGCCCAGAAAGGACTTCCAGGATGGTAATGCTTCTTCAAAGGCCCTTCTTTGGTTCTTCTTCTTAGAAGAACCCTGAGTGTGTGGCTTGGAAGGAAGAAACCTCTTCTAGAATAGGGTTGCTTAGGGGTTCCCTGCTGGCTCAGTTGGTATCTCATGCAATTCTTGATCATGGGGTCATGAGATCAAGCACCACATTGGGTGTGGAGCCTACTTAAAAAACTAACTACTTAAAAATAGACTGGGGTTGCTTGATAGCTTCCTTCCTGACTGGAACATACAACATATCTAAACTGAAAACCCACAAATCTCTTAGGACACATTTGGGCAATTCCATTGAAAACATTGTAAACACTCTCTCTAAAACAGAGTGTAGGAGCTCTGATACTACTGACTCCATCTTTGGCCCCACCACCTACCCATGTACCTGTGATGACCTCCCCTGGGGCCGTTTCAGGCCCCTTAGAGGTTGATGTATGCCATGACCAGAATGTGGGGAGGCTTGCTCTTGCTTTCCCTAAATTTGTTTAGATAACTAGTAGAGATAACAGTTTCCCTCCACCTACCTCCTCGATGCACAGATGGCACCATGAGGTCTGTTAAAGGTTAGCTATCAATGAATTGTAGGCAGACCCTTTGACCTCACCTCAGTGCCCTCCTGACCATCCCTCCTTTCTATAAAATCTGCAAATTTAGATCTGGACTTTGCAAAGACTAGCTGCACAGCTGCCTGGATCATCACCCTCTGGATCCTCCCTGTCAGTAAGTTACCCTGAATAAAATTCTGTAAACTGTATGGAGTTGCCTGCCTGCTTCATTTTTTGTTTTCAAAGTGCCTTCTCAGTTTGGAGGATACCTTACAGTCCCTTCTCCCCACTTTCTAACACAGGGTCTCTCAACTTTGGCACTAGTGACTTTTTTTTTTTTTTTTAACTCTTTTTTAAAGTCTATTTATTTAGGGCACCTGGGTGGCTCAGTCGGTTAAGCATCTGACTCTGGCTCAGGTCATGATCTCATGGTCTTGTGAGTTTGAGCCCCACATCGGGCTCTGTGCTGACAGCTCGGACCCCAGAGCCTGCTTCCCTTTCTGTGTCTCCCTCTCTCTCTGCCCCTCCCCCGTTCATGCTCTGTCTCTCTCTGTCCCAAAAATAAATTTAAAAAAACGTTGAAAAAAAAATGAAAAAAAAAAATTTTTTTTTAATAAAGTCTATTTATTTATTTTGAGAGACAGAGCAGGGGAGGGGGAAAGGGGAACAGTGGATCCAAAGCAGGCTCTGCACTGACAGCAGAGAGCCCGACGTGGAGCTCAAACTCATGAACTGTGAGATCATGACATGAGCCGAAGTCAGACGCCTAACCGACTGAGCAACCCAGGTGCCCCAGCACTATTGATATCTGGGTCCAGATAATTCTTTGTTGTGAGGGCTCGGCTGTTTTGTGTACCGTAAGATTTTTAAAAAGATGTTATTTTCTTTATTATTTCTTTAAATGTTTATTTATTTTGAGAGAGGGCAGGAGAGGGGGAGGAGCAGAGAGGGAGAGGATGAGAGAATCCCAAGCAGGCTCCATGCTCATCACAGAGCTTGATTTGGGGCTTGATCCCATGAGCTTGGGATCACAACCTGAGCCAAAATCAAGAGACTTATGTTTAAGTGACTAAGCCACCCAGGTGCCCTACGATTTTATTTTTAAGTAATCTCTACACCCAACATGGGGCTCAAACCCACAACCCCCAAGATCAAAAGTCATAGGCTCTACTGAGTGAGCTAGTCTGATGCCCCATGGGATCTTAAATAACATCCATGGCATCTATTCACTAGATGCTTGTAGCAATGCTCCCAGAAGAAGAACAACTGCTCTAGAGAATCACTTTGCACGGATACAATCATAAACACAAACCGGGACTGAAACTCTACGGTATTATTAGGTGATCATCCAGATGACCCAGGATATACTGATCATCATTTTAAAAGCTTATAATCAAAACAGAGTCACAAAATTGGAAAAATACTCTGGAAAAGTGTGCCCTAATCCACTTTCCTCCAGTTTGAGAAACAATATAGCAAATTAGAGTCCTGGAAAGAACCATTTCTCTTATTAGTAGATGAGAAGACTAAGGTTCTTACACAACCTGCCCACTGTGCCACCCCTATAAGTAACAGAATCAAGGCCCAAAACTTCAGGAAATCTCATTCCAGAGTTCTCCAACACACAGGCCTCATCCTTAACACACTGCACTCAGAAGCTTTCTTCAACAATGAACAAAGATTTATTCTGTGTGATTCCAAGGAACAGAACTAAAACACATAGGAAGCCGATTTCAATTCATTACAAGGGAAAACGTTCTAGTATGTCAGCATGTGATGAAGGTAGAAAAAGATAACTTGATATAAACACACAAGTATTAGAAACAGTGAATACTTTGGAACATGACCTCCCTTGACAAAACGATAAATCATAGTAATAATACAGATCATCTTAGGCGAGTTTTTAAATCAATTACCAATGAATTCTACCAGAAACAGGGTTCTCTCAGGGCTGAAGCAGTCATGATTAGCCCTAGAACCCTATCGGTGCCTTCTGTCCCAGCAGGGTCGGCCAGAAGCACTCTGGCCCCACTGAGCGCTACAGCCTCCAGGTTAGCTCAGACTCCACCAAGGCAATCCGCCGCAATTCTTACCCGCCTACAGGAGTAAACTACAACTCCCATCAGACAACGCGAAAGGAGTGGGCGGGTATTTACCGCGCGTGGGCGGCCCTGACCAATAACGACTGTTGTTACAGCGAACAGTTTGGACGCGTTTGTAAAAGGCCGCGGCAGGCGAAGAGAGAGGAGGTGAGGGCGGTCATCAGCTTCGGGGCCTGGGGCCGGGGCGGGGGGCGCAGGGCAGGAAAGGGGGCTGTGTTGACAGGAGGCGGGGGCGGCGGTGGGACGAGGGTGTAAAGCCAGGAATCCCGGCGGAGAGCGTGCCCAAGGAGCAGGGTGCTGGCCAGGTGATGCTTATGCTTGGGCCCACTTAGGGCCGGAAGTGAGCAGTCGCGCGGGAAGGATGCCGGGAAGCAGGTCCCCGAGTGGTACTTCTTGGGGTGGGCCGGTTCCCGGAAGCGGGGTTCCCAGACTCGTGCCCGCAGGGCTGCTTTGGCCTTCCTCTGCTACTCCGAAGCCGTGCGGGTCTGATAGAAGCTGTCTGGCGCAGGAGTCGGGAGTCCTGGCTACTAGGCATGTCCCTTCCCCTTGTGGTTTGACAAGGAATCCTATCAGTTACAAACTCTCGTTAGATTGGTTGCTGGCAGTGAGCATTCATCAAATCACTATCTTTGAGCCAATTTCTTTAACTGTAAGATGGTAAATAGTACCCACTTTACTGGATCGTGGTGAGCAATACCTGAGTAAATGCATGGGAAGGACTTACGTGTACTCAGTAAAAGTTATCAAGTTTTTTTATTCATGATAATCATTTGTTCTCTTGAGTTACTGTTGCTTCACAAGCATTAAACTGCATCCCCTAAACTGTACGGCTTTGCAGCTGAACAGTACCTGGATGAAAATGCACCACTTCCAGGAATCGTGGGTGGGTTAGCTCTGCCAGCACCAGTCCCTTTACACCATCTTGCTGAGGAGGCTGTTTTGTGAACGTGACGAAAAGAGACCTCTTTTTTTAGGCAGGATTCAAATACAGGTTCTTTTCTTACCTTTTTTTTTTTTTTTTTTTTTAATTTATTTATTTATCTTGGGGCGGGGGGGCGGGGCAGAGGGAGAGGGATAATCCCAAGCAGGCTCTGTACTTGTCAGTACAGACCCAGGTGCAGGGCTTAAACCCACTAACCATGAGATCATGACCTAAGCCAAAATCAAGAGTCTGTCACTCAACCCACCGGAGCCACCCAGGTGCTTTGTTTGTTTGTTTGTTTGTTTGTTTGTTTTAATTGAGGTAAAATTCATGTGTAACATATGAGTTTCAGATGTACAACATGATTCAATATTTGTATACACTGTGATGGCCACAGTAAGTCTGGTTATCAGTCACCATACAAAGCTACAAAAAAAAAAATTGTTTTTCCTTGTGATGAGAACTTTTAAGATTTATTCTCTTGGCAGCTTTCAAATATTCAATATACTATTATCTCCTGTAGTCATCATGCAGTACATTCCCATGACTTGCTTATTTTATATCTGGAAGTTTGTACCTTTGACCGCTTTCACCCATTTCTCCTACCCTCTCACCCCCTTCCCCTCTGGCAATCACCAGTCTTTTTTTATATGTA